>NC_045972.1:1739795-1931530 GCF_010909765.2 Amblyraja radiata
AGAAAGCAAATGACATGTTGGCCTTTATAACAAGCGGAATCGAATATAGGAGCAAAGAGGTCCTTCTGCTGTTGTACAGAGCCCTAGTGAGACAACACCTGGAGTATTGTGTGCAGTTTTGGTCCCCTAATTTGAGGAAGGACATTCTTGCTATTGAGGGAGTGCAGCGTAGGTTTACAATGTTAATTCCCGGGATGGCAGGACTGTCATATGCTGAGAGAATGGAGCAGATGGGCTTGTACACTCTGGAGTTTAGGAGGATGAGAGGGAATCTCTTTGAAACATATAAGATTATTAAGGGTTTGGACACGTTAGAGGCAGGAAACGTGTTCCCGATGTTGGGGGCGTCCAGAACCAGGGGTCACAGTTTAAGAATAAGGAGTAAGCAATTTAGAACGGAGACGAGGAAACACCTTTTCTCACAGAGAGTAGTGAGTCTGGAATTCTCTGCCTCAAAGGGCGGTGGAGGCAGGTTCTCTGGACGCTTTCAAGAGAGAGCTAGATAGGGCTCTTAAAAATAGCGGAGTCAGGGGATATGGGGAGAAGGCAGGAACTGGGTACTGATTGGGGATGATCAGCCATGATCACATTGAAGGGCCGAATGGCCTACTCCTGCACCTATTGTCTATTGTCTATTGTCTGTCCCTGCTTTCAATCTCCCTCTTCTGAAATAGTGGGCTTCCATTCACTTGGTTGCAAGGCTATATTCTGTATATAGTGTCTCCGAGGATCCTCCAGTGCTTCTACTCAGCGGCTGTGGAAAGCATCTGGTCCGGAAATATTACAATCTGGTTTGGGAATTGCTCTACCCAGGACAAGAAGGCTCTGCAGAGAGTAGTGCGTTCGGCCGAACGCACTATGGGAACTTCACTCGCCCCTCTGCAGGAACTATACATCAGGAGGTGCAACTCCAGAGCCAATAAGATCATGGGAGACCCCTTCCACCCCTGCAACGGACTGTTCCATCTACTACGGTCAGGCAAACGCCTCCGTTGCCATGCTGTGAGAACGGAGAGGTTGAGAGGAGTTTCTTCCCAGAGGCCATTAGGACTGTAAGCTCCTATCTCACCAGGGACTAACTTTACTGTACCACTCTGCTGCTTTTTAAAAAAATTGCTGGTTTTTATTTTCCCTTTTTCCTTCCGCCCACAATATTTAATATGTAAAAGAATATGTGATTCTGTTCCATTCTGTTTGTAGTTTGTTTGTTTGTTTTTTTGCACAAAGTCCGCGAGCATTGCCACTTTTCATTTCACTGCACATCTCGTATGTGTATGTGACGAATAAACTTGACTTGATTTGACTTGACTTGACTTGTATGGATATTTTTTTCAGTGCATTACCTATTGTATTCGTGTATGGCATGATTGGACTGGATAACACGCAACAAAGCTCTTTACTGTACCTTGGTACATGTGACAATAATAAAGACACGCCAATAAACAAAGCATGGAATTGTGAAGGGTAAAATCTGCTGCACTGCACTGTCTCCATGGCCACGTCCAACACCCTGGCAAACAGCTCGGCAGCTTCATGCGCATTATCGGCTTTCGGCTGAATTAGTTTCTCTGTTAATGATTTATTTTGACAAATTCGGGTGATGAAGCATTATAACAGACCATTTGCCCACCATGTCCACTGAGCACCAGTCTGTGTGAATCTCATCGTTGGTCTTTAATGACTATTCACGTGATCACCTGGACTCTGCAATACTGATGTGACTCTGCCTCCAGCATCTCTTTGGCAATGCATTCCAGGTACTCGCACTCCCTGGGTGAAGAAGGTCCCCCCAGATCTATTCTAAAATATCCTCGCTCACCCTAAATCTATGTCCCTTTGTTAATTTCTTTCAGCTCTTTAGACCTCTTGTGGGCCACTATTTATGATAATTCATATGTGTTGACATCCCATGAAGCAGACAGATTTTTGTTTAATTTTAATTGAACTTGGTTTCTTTATTTGATTCTTGTTTTCCAGGTGCTATTGTGATGGAGAAGCCCAATGTACGATGGAATGACGTGGCAGGGTTGGAGGTAGCAAAGGAGGCTCTGAAGGAAGCAGTGATATTGCCCATCAAATTCCCTCACCTGTTCACAGGTATGGTTTTAAAGCTGGCAGCGAATCTTAGTTGACATTTTATCCCTGCTCAACTTTTGTCCCTTGTTCTGACCTTTGTATCTTTTCTGCCTTCTCTCTGGGAAATGGTCATAAAATGTAACTGCTGAATTATTTTACTGTGGGTTACATCTTTGGAGAGAATTAGAGTTTGTGTTTTGGGTTAAAGACCTTCATTGGGATTGGGTGGAAAGGAAAACGTCTGCCCTCTCACATTAAACGTGTGCTGTCTAGATTTTGATCCCTACCCAGGGACTATCCTCTTGTTCCCCTCATAACTGTTAACATCCCATAAGGTCACCCTTTTAGATTCTCTCGTATTAATAACAGCCCTCCATTCCAGAAAAATCTCTTCTACTCACGCCACTCTCTCTAATGCCACCACATCAAGGTGGCGACCAGAACTGTACATAAAACTTCCAGTGCCTAGAGTGGTCTAAACAATCTTTGTACAGTTCTAACACTGCCTACTAGTCATTGCCTCAACCTACAAAGGCAAGTGTGCCAAATACCTTGTTCACTTTTGTTCCACCTGTGTCATCACTTTCAGAGGTATAGATTAGCATTCCAAGGTTTCTCTGTCCATCAATGCTTCTAAGGTCCCTGCCATTTACTCTTTATGTTTTACTGTAATTTAATTTCCCAAAGAGCATCACCTCACACTTGTCTGGATTAAATCCAATCTGCCAATATTCTGGTGTACTTTCCAGCTGATTGATGTGCTACTGTATCAGTTTAATTAATCACTGAATTTAATTAATTATTTTTAAAAGTCAATTAGTTTAAACCCTTCCCAACAGCAAGAGCAAATCTCCCTGCAGGGATGGTGGACTTGTTTATATTGCTGCATTTCACCGGTCTTCCATAATATCACTGCCAGTCAGTCTTTTTACATATAAAGGACCACAAAGTTGGCTCTTGGGGAAAGCTCTACTGGCCAGTTCCCTCCAATATTGTAATATAGATTAACATTACATTACTGAAGGGAAATCTGGAGTGCAAAGAGGGGACACAAAATATCCAGACAAATATTTGAATTGCCAAGGCATAGAGATCTACAGACCAAGTACTACGATTAGTGGACGTAGTGGGCAAAGGGCCATTTTCTGCGCTCATGTCTGTATCCACTAGAGGGCACAGTTCTGAAAGGTGGACAAGAGCAAACAGATTTTGTGGTCTGTGTACAGGACTTAAAAATGGCAGGTAGGTTGAAGAAGTGGTTTACCTCATGTGAGTGAAAGAAGCTGTCAACTAGCAGAGATCAGTGGTGACGTGCAAGATCAGCCTAAGTAAGTACTTTCTTCTCATGGGTCAAGACAGACCCTGAGAAAATATCAGCTTCAATCAGATGTTACTAGGGTGGAAAATTGAACCAGGATGTCAATTAGGAGCAGGATTCAGAGAGCCAGACAGCAAACAGACCCTTCAGCCCAATGCATCCATGCCGACCTTTTTGCCCATCTGTACTAATCCCATTGCGTCACCATTTAATGTCATGGCCAATTTGATTAGAACCACATTCCTGTCGACCCACCTTGCAACATCTTTTTTAACTAAGTTTCAATCTACTGCTGCTGCAAAAATATTCAATGTATTTTATTTGTTGCTCATCCACATATTAAATGGAGCCACACGCTATTGAACAACAGCCCACAGTTCTAGTTTCTCCCAATATCTCAACCATTTACACCGTCAGGATATACCTGTGTCTATAATGGTTGGTGATGTTTAACATTTCTGGGAGAGGTAGTCATTTGCAGACTCAAAGCTCAGACTTCCAGCTGTGGCATCCTGAGGTACTGCTAATAGACTGTCCATCAGAGCTGGCAACATTGTGAGGTTCTCAGAGACATGATGGTTGGATCACTGGATGATGTTACTCACTTTCTCCAGGATAATAGAAAGGCAGAGAATTGAAGGCAGCCAAGAAATGGCTGAAGGGGAATCCTGACCTGAGCAAGCTGCTCTTCTGTGGTCCAGCGTAGAGACTGAACCGTACTCTCAGTCACAGAGGACAGCAAGAGGCTGAAGAGAAGCACGTGACTTCAACAAAGGAGCAAGACGTCATGTCTAACAGAAAGACCAAAGGTCCTGCAGGGTAGGCTAGTTCGGAAGGTCAGATGACATGAGAACCTGGGTGAACTAGCCGACTGAATACAATGTTGACTGAAAGAAGGAGTCAGGATGTGGCCTTTGACCATTGGTGTGCGGCGGGGATGACAGCTTGGTCTGCCTCTGTTTGACATGTATATTAATAAACTGAATAAGAATGTAGGTTTGTAGATGATACCTGCTGGTTTAATGGACAGTGAAGAATGTTGCTAAGGTTACAACAGGATGTAGATCCACTGGGAAAGTAGGTCAAGCAATGGCAGATCAAATTACATTTAGACCAATATGAAGTGGTGCATTTTAACATTAAACCAGGACCATTTTGAAGTGGTGTTAAACCAGGACATGTAGTGAAGGGCAGAGAATTGGGGAGTGTTGTATAACAAATAGATCTTGGGGTCAAGTATATAGCTCCCTGAAAGCAGCGAGACAGTACTCAGAGTCTGCCGGCTTGAGTACAAGAGTTAAAACGTTATGGTACATCTGCACAAGATGTTGGTGGACTGAACTTGGAAAATTGTGTGCAGTTTTGGTTGCCCAGCTACAGGAATGATATGTTTAGTGGGAAAGGAGGCAGAAAACCTTGGATTGGGAAACAAAGCTGGCCAGGTAACTGGTATTTCAGTGGAACAGTGATCACAACTCCGTACATTTTAAGATAGTTATGAATAAGGATGTCTGCCTTGAGATAAGGCACCAAATTGGGATAAGACAGATGACAACATTATTAAGTCGAAGCTGGGGAGAGTAACCTGGGAGCAGGTATCGACTAAGTCCACAACTGATGCATTTAAAGGCCAGTTGCGGAGTTCAGAGATAGCTGGATGTTCTAGTAGGGAGGGAAGGTAAGGGAACCATGGATGGACAAAGATGTTGTACATTTGGTCAAGAAGGAAAAGGAAGTGTATGTAAGGTTTAAGAAGATGAAATCGGACAGGGCCTTTGAGGAATATAAAGCAAGCAGGAAATAACTCAGGTGGGCAGTTAGAAGGGCCACAAATTGGTTTTGCGCGCAAGATTTGAGAAAATCCCAAGGATATTAGATTGGATTCCAAACTTGGATTGTTGTCTCTGGTGCGTTGGAGGTTGAGGGAAGACCTGACAGAAGTATGTACAATTATGATAGGGATAGATAGGATGCTCAGTCTTCTACCCTGGACAGAAATGTCAAATTCTAGAAGCTATAGGCTTAAGGTGAGAGGGGGAAAGTTTAAAGGAGATGTGAAGGGCAAGTGCTTGTTTTAACAGAGTGGTGTGTGCCTGGAATGTGCCGCCAGGGATGGTCGTGGAAGCAGATACGACAGTGACATTTAAGAGGTTGTTAGATAGGTATGTGGGTATGCAGGGAATGGAGGGATGTAGACCATGTGCAGGCTGACCATATAGCATCATGGTCAGCACAAACTTCATGGGATGAAGGGTCTGTTCCTATGTGTAGTTTTACTATAAACTGACAGACAAAGCAGCCTGAAAAAAACATTGCCAGGTAAAATCAAGTCAAGTCCTAAAGATTTATTTCTAAGCGTGTGAAAGAAAATAGTAGATTTCACAAAGACTCTCTGCCCTCTTGTGAAGGCAGCTGTAATGGATACAATGTTAGTTGGGCCATTGGTGGAGTAGTGTGCAGTTCTGATCACCGCACCGTGGGAAGCTGGTGATAGAAGCACGAGTTCACCACAGGTTTATAGTTGGAACAGGGAGTGCTCGAGATGTATTGTGAGGAGAGATTGTCATGGTTGGATGTTTCAGGGCAAGAGACTGAGGGCAGATTTGAGGAATGCATAATGAAGGTGACACACTTTGAGCAGAGAGGTCCAATAGTGGAGGAGTGAATAACGTGGAGATGTGGAAAGCTCTTCGACGAAAGACATGGACATCTGGAACTTGCTGCCTGAGCATGGTGGCATCAGAGATTCTCACCATAATTAAGGGTTACCTTGATGAGTGCTCTGAGAGCCATAAACTACAAGGTTACAGGGCTAGGGCTGGACAGGAATGCCCAATTGTAGAGGCATGGATCTCCATTGTAGAGGCATGGAGATGATGGGCCAGATACTGTAGCTGTCCCCTGTGGCATGAATTGTACATGATTCTGCGATTGAAAATAAATGTTTTCTTGTCCCTTGCAATCTTTGTAGGATTGTGACTGGGGCTATCTAATTGTTGCTGTGGTCTGTTCATGTTTGTAGGTAAAAGAACACCTTGGCGTGGGATCTTGCTGTTTGGCCCTCCAGGTACAGGGAAATCCTACCTAGCCAAAGCTGTAGCAACAGAGGCCAATAACTCAACATTCTTCTCTGTATCTTCATCTGACCTCATGTCCAAATGGTTAGGAGAAAGTGAGAAGTAAGTGACCTCTGATATCTGCACTCCATGAGCTTCTATGTCAGGAACAGTTCCATCACTCGACAGAGTTACACATTTGCCCCCCCGATTGATTGTCCAAAGAGGCAGGTACTTAATGAATCTACAGAAATAAATGCTTGGTGATGTCGCCACCTGTTGTTAGATCAGAAAACACGGAGAAACAGATTGCATGTGTTTCTACAACACCACCCACCAACCTAAAATTATCTTCACAATCAAAATCACACTTCAAAGGAAAATGATGAGGAATTGCTGTGGTGAGTGTGAAGGTTAGATTGGAGGCTGTGGTGACTTTCGTGGCAGATCAGGCTCCACAACTGGTGTCCAGTTTAAAAGAGAGGAGCCAGGGTGAAAGCCAGAGACACAGTGGCCATTGCATCTATGTAGGAACTATGAGGGAATCATTCTTGCAAGATTCATCAGAATGTTGTTTTGGGAAAGTGAAGTCGGAGAGTACAAATAGAATTCATAAGAGAACACATTTACCCAAAGCATCTGGATAAATAGTTTTTACTCAGAGGATAGTCAAGCTGAAAAAAACAGTAGAAAAATCTTAGTGAGTTGTTTGTTTCTCTATTCCAGTAGTTCATCTGGCACTTTGCTGTCTGTGATCTTTAGAGAGATTGAACTCCACACCTTTAGAAAAACTTCCATTTATTCTGTGTCTTTACACAAGCCTTTATCAAACAAATTTGACATATGGCGGGTAAGGTTTACAGCGATATGGGCCAAATGCGAACATATGGGACGAGTTGAGATGCGGCATCTTGGTTGGCATAGATGAGTTGGGCCAAAGGCCCTGTGTTCGTGCTGTATGGCTCTATGACACACACAGGTATAAAGGTAACCTAAAGCTTGGATCAAGTTCAAGTTCAAGTGAGTTTATTGTCATGTGTCCCTGTATAGGACAATGAAATTCTTGCTTTGCTTCAGCACACAGAACATAGTAGGCATTTACTACAAAACAGATAAGTGTGTCCATATACCATAATATAACATGAATAAATAAACTGATAAAGTGCAAATAACAGAAAATAGGTTATTAATAATCAAAGTTTTGTCCGAGCCAGGTTTAAAAGCCTGATGGCTGTGGGGAAGTAGCTATTCCTGAACCTGGTTGTTGCAGTCTTCAGGCTCCTGTACCTTCTACCTGAAGGTAGCAGGGAGATGAGTGCGTGGCTAGGATGATGTGGGTCTTTGATGATACTGCCAGCCTTTTTGAGGCAGCGACTGCGATAAATCCCCTCGATGGAAGGAAGGTCAGAGCCGATGATGGACTGGGCAGTGTTTACTACTTTTTATAACCATATAACAATTACAGCACGGAAACAGGCCATCTCGGCCCTACAAGTCTGTGCCGAACAACTTTTTTCCCTTAGTCCCACCTGCCTGCACTCATACCATAACCCTCCATTCCCTTCTCATCCATATGCCTATCCAATTTATTTTTAAATGATACCAACGAACCTGCCGCCACCACTTCCACTGGAAGCTCATTCCACACCGCTACCACTCTGAGTAAAGAAGTTCCCCCTCATGTTACCCCTAAACTTCTGTTCCTTAATTCTGAAGTCATGTCCTCTTGTTTGAATCTTCCCTATTCTCAAAGGGAAAAGCTTGATCACATCAACTCTGTCTATCCCTCTCATCATTTTAAAGACCTCTATCAAGTCCCCCCTTAACCTTCTGCGCTCCAGAGAATAAAGACCTAATTTATTCAACCTATCTCTGTAACTTAGTTGTTGAAACCCAGGCAACATTTCAGTAAATCTCCTCTGTACTCTCTCTATTTTGTTGACATCCTTCCTATAATTGGGCGACCAAAATTGTACACCATACTCCAGATTTGGTCTCACCAATGCCTTGTACAATTTTAACATTACATCCCAGCTTCTATACTCAATGCTCTGATTTATAAAGGCTAGCATACCAAAAGCTTTCTTTACCACCCTATCTATATGAGATTCCACCTTCAAGGAACTATGCACGGTTATTCCCAGATCCCTCTGTTCAACTGTATTCTTCAATTCCCTACCATTTATCATGTACGTCCTATTTTGATTTGTCCTGCCAAGGTGTAGCACCTCACATTTATCAGCATTAAACTCCATCTGCCATCTTTCAGCCGATTTTTCCAAATGGCCTAAATCACTCTGTAGACTTTGGAAATCCTCTTCATTATCCACAACACCCCCTATCTTGGTATCATCTGCATACTTACTAATCCAATTTACCACCCCTTCATCCAGATCATTGATGTACATGACAAACAACAAAGGACCCAACACAGATCCCTGAGGCACCCCACTAGTCACCTGCCTCCAACCCGACAAACAGCCATCCACCATTACCCTCTGGCTTCTCCCATTCAGCCACTGCTGAATCCATCTTGCTATTCCTGCATTTATACCCAACAGTTTAACCTTCTTAACCAACCTTCCATGAGGAACCTTGTCAAAGGCCTTACTAAAGTCCATATAGACAACATCCACTGCTTTACCCTCGTCAATTTCCCTAGTAACCTCTTCAAAAAATTCAAGAAGATTAGTCAAACATGACCTTCCAGGCACAAATCCATGTTGACTGTTCCTAATCAGACCCTGTTTATCCAGATGCTTATATATATTATCTCTAAGTATCTTTTCCATTAATTTGCCCACCACTGAAGTCAAACTAACAGGTCTATAATTGCTAGGTTTACTCTTAGAACCCTTTTTAAACAATGGAACAACATGCGCAGTACACCAATCCTCGGGGACTATTCCCGTTTCTAATGACATTTGAAATATTTCTGTCATAGCCCCGGCTATTTCTACACTAACTTCCCTCAATGTCCTAGGGAATATCCTGTCAGGACCTGGCGACTTATCCACTTTTATATTTTTCAAAAGTGTCAGTACTTCTTTTACTTTGAAACTCATAGTATCCATAACTACTCTACTCGTTTCCCTTACCTCACATAATTCAATATCCTTCTCCTTGGTGAATACCGAAGAAAAGAAATTGTTCAATATCTCCCCCATCTCTTTTGGCTCTGCAGATAGCTGCCCACTCTGTTTCTCCAATGGACCAATTTTATCCCTCGTTATCCTTTTGCTATTAATATAGCTGTAGAAACCCTTTGGATTTACTTTCACCTTACTTGCCAAAGCAACCTCATATCTTCTTTTAGCTTTTCTAATTTATTTCTTAAGATTCTTTTTACATTCCTTATACTCCACAAGCACCTCAATTACTTCATGCTGCCTATAATTATTGTAGATCTCCCTCTTTTTCCGAACAAGATGACCAATTTCCCTTGAAAACCAGGGCTCTTTCCAATTTTTACTGTTTCCTTTCAACCGAACAGGAACATAAAGATTCTGTACTCTTAAAATGTCCCCTTTAAATGTCCACCATTTCTCTTCTACATCTTTCCCATAAAACAAAATGTCCCAGTCCACTCCTTTTAAATCATCTCGCATCTCATCAAAGTTAGCCTTTCTCCAATCAAAAATCTCAACCCTAGGTCCAGTTCTGACCTTCTCCATAATTATATTGAAACTAATGGTATTGTATTTTGTAGTCTTTTCCTCTCCAGGGTGCTCAAATTGCCAAACCAAGCCACAATGCAACCGGTCAGCATGCTCTCTACTGTGCACCTGTAGAAGTTAGAGAGAGTCTTCCTTGACAAACCGACTCTCCGTAATCTTCTCACGAAGTAGAGGCGCTGATGAGCTTTCTTGATAATGGCATTAGTGTTCTCGGACCAGGAAAGATCTTCAGAGATGTGCACGCCCAGGAATTTGAAGCTCTTGACCCTTTCAACCATCGACCCGTTGATATAAATGGGTCTGTGGGTCCCCATCCTACTCCTTCCAAAGTCCACAATCAGTTCCTTGGTTTTGCTGGTGTTGAGGGCCAAGTTATTGCGCTGGCACCATATGGACAGTTGCTCGATCTCTCTTCTGTACTCTGACTCATCCCCATCAGTGATACGCCCCACAACAGTGGTGTCGTCAGCGAACTTGATGATGGAGTTCGCACTGTGACTTGCTACGCAAAGAAGTAGGTTTTAAGTTGCATCTTGGAGGAGAGGGACATAAATAGGGTGTGTTTTAAGAAAATTCTATTTTGCCTGTAAAGATGAAAAATCAGGGCATGAGGAATTTGGGTGTTGAAGAATCAGAAATGCGGAGATTTGAGCAAATGGGGAGAGAACCAAACACATACTGTTCATCTCTGCTTTATCCACAGGGCCTGCTTCATCCTCTTCACAATCCTGCAGGATACTCATGTACTCTGCACCACCTCTCTCTCATGTGCTTACAAATACTTCTGCAGCATTGTCACACAGCACAGGTCCTTTGACCCTGCTTGTTCATGCCGTCCAAGATCCCCATCCAAAAAGCTAGTCCCACCTGCACACATTTTATCCATATCCCTCTAAACCAGGGGTGGGGAATCTTTTCATGTTTGTAGGCCGCAGTAAGTTAGCTGTAATCTAATAAGGCCGCATCCAAGAAACTTCAATTAGATATACTTCAAAATGTACAATATTTTGTAAAAATCTAACTACTGTACTAACTTCAAGAAAATGAAAAAAATGTGTTCATTCTAAAGTTAACTAACTTTTCAATGACTTTGTTGTGACTGCTTTTTGTGGGAAAGCATTTGAATATTTGTTTGCAAGATGGAGGTACGCAGTTTCAGCTGATCTTCTAGATGGGTATGTGTTAGGTAGGAGAATGTAGATTTGCAGCAATAAGTGGTTGAAAAGCAAGAAAGCATTTTTCGTGCATGTTGCCGAAGACGTGGATATTCTATTGCATTTCTCCATATTTCAATTGGATCTTTTGTAGCGTCAAGTAAGGACTTTAAAATGTCATCTTCTGAGAGCTCAATCAATTCCATCTGTAGTTCTTTAGGAGCCTTGGAGACATCAACTAGGTGAGGTTGAAATGCTCATTTGAGTGTGATGTCATGATTCTCAAAGTCGGTGAACATTTCATTGTATTCTTTAATTAATAATTCTATAACAGCTGCGTATTCTTCAAATGATTCACATGAATCCTCCTGCTCAACAATGACCTTCGCTAACACAGGAAAATGTTCATCCGAAATTTCAAGTTGAAGAAGACGAGTTTTGAAAAAATATAGCTTTTTTCGAAATGCTTGGATTTTATTGCCACATATATAGAGACTTAGTTTTACCTTGCAAAGAAACATTCATTTTGATATCACACAGAAATGCAGTATTTCTATAGAATTCTTTCAATAATTCACATTGCTGATTCTGTTCTTCATGAAATTTAACTATCTTCTCGCAAAGAAAAAAACGTTGCTAACACCTGTCCCTGCGATAGCCAACGCACTTTACAATGATACGGCAAATCCACACTGAATGCCTCATCGTCCAACTTTAGCATATCACGAAACTGAAGATGCCGTGTCGCATTTGCACGAATATAGTTAACAATACTTATAACTTGTTGCAAAGTGTCACTTAAAATAATAGATTTAGCACAGAGATTTTGCTGATGTAAGATACAATGAAAAGAAATGAGAGCATTTGGATCTGATAATATCTGTGCATCCTCTATTTTATCTAATTTATCTGTGCAATAAACCCTTCACGTTTTCCTGTCATGGAAGGTGCACCGTCTGAACATACACTCACTGAATTAACCAAACCCAGTCCAACTTCACGACATTTATCTTGAAAGTTGTTGAAGAAATCTATTCCTCGTGTTCTACCCAAGCCCAAGCGAGTAACTCTTCGTAGCAAAGAAAATCTTCTGATATGGCCCGAATGAAGTATAAAACCTGTGCCGAGTCAGTAGTATCAGTTGATTCATCCAAAGCGATTGAATTATATATATTTTCCTGCGTGAAGTTGTTCTGTTACGTTGAGGCTAATTCAGTTATAGTTCTCCTTGAAAGAGGCAGTTGTTTGTACTTTGAAACCTTATCGAGGTCTAAGCATCCTACAACTTCGACAATGCATTCTTTTATGATTTCTACATTGCTAAATGGCTTCCCTTTATAAATAATTATAAAAAATACGGTCAAACAAATACGCTGTTTAACTATTCTCAAATTCAGTTTCAAACGGAAAGCCCCGTGCACCGCTATCAAATGTTGATAATACTGAAGATTGGACGGCCAGCGGACTCTCCCCGACATTTTCCCTTTCGTCAACCAGCGTCAGGCGGTGGTGGCGCCAGTCAGGCAGGGAGGTTAACGTACATTCTAGAGTGGCATTAGAATTAAATCATGAGCATAACAGGTGTTAAAATAGCCCTCATGACTTACTAATGTTTTAATTGTGGCCGTCAGTCGGGGAGGATTATTTCGTTGAATCTTCTTTTACTCTTTGGTATTCTAAATACTTTCATTTCAAGATTAAAATAAAAATAATAAAAGATGAACAAAAACATTAATAAAAATAAAAGGATTTGTTCTACAAAATTTGGATTCATTCAAAAGGCCGCACTTAATGGCCTAGAAGGCCGCAGGTTCCCCACCCCTGCTCTAAACCTTTCCTATCCACGTACCTGTCCAAATGTCTTTTAAACGTTGTTGTAGTGCCTGCCTCAACTACTTCCTCTGCAACTCATTCAAAATGCCCACCAGCTTACTTCTGAGAAAGTTGCCCCTCGGGTTCCTATTCAATCTTTCCCCTCACCTGACACCAATGTCCTCCAGTTCTTGATTTCCTCGAACCTAGAAAAAGACACCACGTATACCTTATCTATTCCACTCATGATTTCATTCACCTCTATAAGAGCACCCCTCGGCCTCCTGCACTCCAAGGAATAAAGTCCTAACTTGCCCAATCTCTCCATGCAGCTAAGATCCTTGAGTCCTGACAACATTCTTTCTCATATTTTCTCTGCTCTCTATCCAGCTTAATAACAACTTTTCTATAGCAGGATGTAGCTGATTGACGAGCTGATTACAAATTTGAACTTTCTTTTCAAATTCATTCAAGGAGTCTAAAACATGTTCAGCACATGGAAGGCATGGATGGTTTCAGTCCAGGCCAATCTGCCTTGCCTTGCCTTTCCTGAAATCATTTTTAAATCCCATTATCCTTGAAAGGCGCTCTGGGGTTTTGTGTGATGTTTGTTTCCCTATCTCCCCTCAGACTTGTGAAAAATCTATTTGAGTTGGCCCGACAGCACCGACCTTCCATCATATTTATTGATGAGGTCGATTCTCTTTGTGGATCCAGGAATGAGAATGAGAGTGAAGCCGCCCGGCGCATCAAAACAGAATTTCTGGTCCAGATGCAAGGTACGGTAGAGCCCGTTTCACACCTGGCCTGAACAATGCACTTTATATCCACCTGTTTCATTTACTAGTTTCTGGGCAAGTTCACTGATAGTACTTATATTTCTGTAGAGGGGTTAAAAATCCCACATTTGGAAATATTGACAAAGTTAGCAAGTTTTAAATAGGAACGTGTCAAGTGATGGAGCTTGTATCATTAGACTTGAATCTTTTGTTTTTCTTACACCAATTGTGGATATACAAGCAAAGGATTATTAAGGGTTTGGACACGCTAGAGGCACGAAACATGTTCCCGATGTTGGGGGAGTCCAGAACCAGGGGCCACAGTTTAAGAATAAGGGGTAAGCCATTTTGAACGGAGACGAGGAAACACATATTCTCACAGAGAGTTGTGAGTGTGGAATTCTCTGCCTCAGTGGAGGCCGATCCCTGGATACTTTCAAGAGAGAACTTGATATGGCTCGTAAAGATCGCAGAGTCAGGGGATATGGGGAGAAGGCAGGAACTGATGGGGGATGATCAGCCATGATCACATTGAATGGCGGTGCTGGCTGGAAGGGCCGAATGGCCTACTCCTGCACCTATTGTCTATTGGCCCATTTGATTCAGATGTGGATCCTGTGTGTCGTTGTAACTTGCTTAAAGGACGGTAGAGGAAGTCTTTGAATATTTTCAAGACAGACAAGAATGTTCTTCATAAGCACGAGGGCAAACGGTTGCAGTTTGAAAGGTTAAAGGGGTTGGTCTAAGCGCAGAGTTGACCTTCTGGTCGATCAGATGGAGTAACCTTGTCTTGCTTGTAATTCATGTGATTGATGTCTGCTTGTGCCAGTGTTTGGACCCACTGGATCTGGGATCAGCTTACTCAAGCACCTTGCATTTAGGCTATGAATTGTTGCTTCCTAGCTTGTAAACACCTTAATCCATTGGAATGGGAGCCTGGTTACTCTGCATTTATGTGTTTTATTCACAAATAATTTGTTTCACTTCTTCAGGTGTTGGGAATAGCAGTGATGGAATCTTGGTTCTGGGAGCGACTAATATCCCCTGGGTGCTGGATTCTGCCATTCGCAGGAGGTCAGCATCAGCTTAGCATCTGACGCCAAACTTTCCAGATAGTTTCAATCAATATGTGAAAGCATTTACAAATGCCTTATTTTGTTTATTCTGTCAAGATTTGAGAAGCGGATTTATATCCCATTGCCAGAGGAGCCAGCCAGAGTGCACATGTTTAACATACATCTAGGCACAACCCCACACTGCCTCACAGAGGCTGACTTCAGGGAACTTGGCAGAAAGACAGAAGGATACTCTGGAGCGGACATCGGCGTCATTGTACGTGATGCACTAATGCAGCCAGTGCGCAAAGTGCAGTCAGCCACCCATTTTAAAAAGGTAAGAGAGGGCGCAGAAGCTTTGTATAGGGTGCAGGAAAGGTAACAGGATGCAGGAAGGATTCCCGTATTAGAGGCATTGACTAGAAGGAGCCGTTAGACAATAGGATCTTGATCGATTGGCCAGGTGGGCTGAGGAATGGTTGATGGAATTTAAACAGAGAAATGTGAGGGCACTGGGTAGTGTTGTAGAGCAGAGGGATCTAGGGGTACAGGTGCATAGTTCCTTGAAGGTCGAGTTGCAGATAGATAAGGTGGTCAAAAAGGCTTTTAGAACATTGGCCTTCATCAGTCAGAGTAATAAGTATAGAAGTTGAGAGGTCATGTTGCAGTTGTATAAGACATTGGTGAGGCCGCATTTAGAGTATTGTGCTCAGTTCTGGGCACCATGTTATAAGAAAGATGTTGACAAGCTGGAAAGGGTACAGATTTACGAGGATGTTGCCAGGACTAGAGCGCCTGACCTATAGGGAGAGGTTGAGTAGGCTGGGACAAGGTGTATAAGATCATGAGAGGAATAGATCGGGTAGATGCACAGTCTCTTGTCCAGAGTAGGGGAATCGAGAACCTTAGGACATAGGTTTAAAGTGAAAAGGGGTAACATTTTCACACAAAGGGTGGTGGGTGTATGGAACAAGCTGCCAGAGGAGATAGTAGAGGCAGCGACTATCCTAATATTTAAGAGACAGTTAGATAGATACATAGATAGGACAAGTTTGGAGCGATATGGACCAAATGCGGGGAGGTGGGACAAGTGTAGCTGGGACATGTTAGCGGTGTGGGCAAGTTGGGCTAAAAGGCCTATTTCCACACTGTATCACTCTATGACTCTATGGAATATTATTTCTGGAGCATCAAAGGTTGAGGGGATGACCTGTTAGAAGTTTATAAAATGATGAGAGTCAGAACTTTTTTCCCAGGATGGAGACGTCAAACACCAGAGGGCATAGCTAGAAAGACAGAACAGCAAAATGTAAATGATGTATGGGGCAGGTTTTTTTACACAGAGTAGTGGATACCTGAATGAGCTGCCATGGGTGGTGGTGTAGGCAGGCATGATATTTAAGAGATGGCATTTAAGAGGCTTTTATGGGCACATGGATATGAAGGGAATGGAGAAAATATGATCACCTGCAGGCGGAGATTAACTGGGCAATGTGACGGCATTGTGGGCTGAAGCGCCTGCTTCTGTGTTGTTTTGTGCCAGGCATGGCTTATCGCGATGTCTCCTCAACTAATTATTTGCTGGTGGAACCTCGTGGAATGAGTAAGCTACTGACAGCGCTTTATGCATTGTTTGTCAAGAAAGACCATATTGTTGAAGTTATTGTTAAAAAAGATTGATAGGAAAGCACAAAGCTGCAGGTGAACCTACAACAGCAGCGTTGGGGACTGATCACCATGTTTCACTCCTCAGTGGTTTCTGATTGCAGAGAATGCCACAGAGTGCGAGTTTGGTGGGCCTGGTCTGTCACCAGCTGCTTGTTTAGAAATAATCACACTGCGTTGCTCTCAGGTCGAAGTAGTGTTCATTTTCCGATCTCTTCTCATCAGATGCAAGGTCCATCCAGGACTAACCCAAATGTGATGGTGGATGACCTTCTGACGCCCTGTTCGCCAGGGGACCCGGCTGCCATTGAGTTGACCTGGGTGGATGTTCCCAGTGACAAGCTACTGGAGCCCGTGGTTTGCATGGTAAGGCTGCTTCTCTCTGTCCCTCTGTGCTGTAATGATGCAATGACTAGAATACATGAAGGGGTGGAGTGATGGAGGCTGCTCTTTCTCAGTCTCTGGTCCTCCGCTTAACATTTATGCCAACAGCAGTCAGACCTCAGGGGAGTGTGAGAGGTAGGACTGGGATCAAGGTTGTGTGTTCTTATTCAGATCATTATGTTCCCTTTGACCATGTGCCTCCCTGCTTGTCCCAGTATGTCTTGCCCACCAATTCCCCTGTAATCTGAGGCTGCACATCCCTCCTCCAGAGGTCAGGAGCCCTTCCGCTGACACTTCCCCTCCCTGGAGCTTGGTGCCTCTCCTCAACGACCTCCTCTGGTCCAGTGGTGAGTGGCTACCGTCTGTCCAGGCTCCCTCATTGCCTCCCGTTACAGCAGCTGTTGGAGCTGACCAAAGCCTCCAGCTACTGGTCTTGAAGTGTAAATCATGTCAGGGTCAGGCTTTCCCTGTGGTGGGACTGCGCTGTGATTCTAATCCTGCGTCTGGTTTCTTTGTGCAGGTCGATATGCTCCGTTCACTGGCCACCACTCGGCCGACTGTCAATTCTGACGATCTTCACAAGGTGAAGAAATTTACAGAGGATTTTGGGCAAGAAGGCTGAATCGTCTCTGAAACTGGATCGTCCAGTTGACTCCACTCTGAAATCGAGTGGAATTGTCTGTCCAAGAGTGAAACTAGCTTCAGGTGCTATTGCCACAGAGTGGGAGGGAAACCTGCAATTGCTGCCATTTCACCGGCTGACTTTGGTTTGTTTTACTGAAGACACTTTGCTATCCATTGGCTTCAGGCAGAAAACTCCAGTATGATCGTCACATCATCGGAGCTCAGAAACCCCTTTGTACCTACTTGTTCCCATCTCTGTAAAGGTTCTGAGATTTCCTTTTATTCAGTGATTGAGAGCCTTAAAATAAAATGATTTCTTGCTGCTCCCTATTCCATCTAGATTCACATATCTTTATTCCTGCTTCCTGTCTTTCAGCAGCCACTTACTGGCATTTTTGAGGTGCGCTTATTATTAGTCACTGACCAAGTGCAGACCCGTTCGGTCTGTTCCCCCAATGTGTGGTTGCGGGGGAGGGGGGGTGGCGGCATGCGGCGTCACACACACTAACTACCCCCCCGCACAAACGCTAACTACCCCCCTTGATATTATATAAATATTATTACTTTGCTCCTTTTACTCCATAACCGCCCTTTCCACTGGCGCATAGCCCCCCCCCCTCCCAGTGAGGGCAGAGCGAGAATGGGGAGAGACAGTGGGATGGAGGGGAGGAGGGGAGCAAGGATGGGAGGAGAGGGGGGGAAAGGAGGGCTGAGAGGGGGAGGGAAGGGGGAGAGGGGGTGGGAAGGGAGAGGTGGGTGGAGGGAAGGGGGTAGGGGAGGGTGTGGAGGGGGAAAGGGGGTTGAGGGTGGGGGAGGGCAGGGGGTTGGGGGAGAGGAGAGAAAGGGAGGGGAGGGGGTAGGGAGAGAGAAGAGGGGGGAGAGAGAGGAGAGGGACAGGACGGTGGACGGTGAAAAGCAGCGGGGGGACCGATCGTGGCTTCCGCCAGCGTGACAGAGCAGAGCCGGGCCGGTGGGGGGGTTAAACGATCGTCCCCTGTGACGGGTAGAGAGCAAAGATCCTATAGCGGTATCAACAGCCGTTGATAACTGCCAGCTGACAACAGCCGTTTAAAGCCGCTAAGGCAAGACGCGTTCGCCCAGGAGCGAGCATTGACAGCAAAGAAGCACCGGCTTCTGACTCTCTGGAAACCCACAGCTGGGAGGGGCGGGGTTTCACGAGCTGCGCCGACAGTGAGGAAAAGGTGCCGCTGATCCGAGATCTGCAGAAGAAAGATCCTATAGCGGAACGGAGCTGTAGAATATTTCTCCTGATAATATTATTAAGAAAATTTATCTATAATAGATGGCTTAAATGACGGGTTATTAGCTATTGGTGAAAGAAGTGATACATTTCTTAGTTTAAAAGTTGATTTTACTTGTCTCCAGATTCGTAAAGTGCTGTGAATAATCGGATTTTTATCATATAGTGTGTTCTTCAACTTCAACTCTCTCCATTATTAACCAGTCTACCTGTTGGCATGCGTTATCCAGCCAATACATTACTTTTTTAATATTTGTTGCCCAATAATAGTATAAGAAATTGGGGAGAGCCAATCTGCCCTTTTCTGTAGGTTTGCATAGATGTCGTTTATGAATTCTATAGTAAGTAATTTTTATTTATATAGCACTTTTAAATCAAATCACGTTGAAGCCAAAGTGCTTTTTACAGAGAAGAAATTAGATTTCCATACATCCATATAAAAGAAAAAAGAAAAAAGAAAAAAGACACAGTACAAGTTAGGGCTTTATTCTTTGGAGCGCAGAAGGTTAAGGGGGGACTTGATAGAGGTTTTTAAAATGATGAGAGGGATAGACAGAGTTGACGTGGAAAAGCTTTTCCCACTGAGAGTAGGGAAGATTCAAACAAGGGGACATGACTTGAGAATTAAGGGACTGAAGTTTAGGGGTAACATGAGGGGGAACTTCTTTACTCAGAGAGTGGTAGCTGTGTGGAATGAGCTTCCAGTGAAGGTGGTGGAGGCAGGTTCGTTTTTATCATTTAAAAATAAATTGGATAGTTATATGGATGGGAAAGGAATGGAGGGTTATGGTCTGAGCGCAGGTATATGGGACTAGGGGAGATTATGTGTTCGGCACGGACTAGAAGGGTCGAGATGGCCTGTTTCCGTGCTGTAATTGTTATATGGTTATATGGTTACACTATAGGATTCAACATGAAACGTCCCCCCATAGCAGAATCCACTGAGGGAAGGCACCAAAAAGTCCAGTTCTCCTCCTCCTCATAGTCCACCCGAGGTCGGGGCCTATTTGTGGCCTCCTCAGCCAGTCCGATGTTTTCAGGCCCTCATTGCCGGGAAGATGGAACATCGGCGTCGGGTGAACACTCTTCAGCGGCTTGGAATGTCTGAAGCGACTGCGGCACCCAATTTCTATGTGTTTTATAATCCAAGATAAATTTTGTAATCCGAGAATCAAGATTATTAAAACATTTTTTAGGTAGGTATATTGATTGAAATAGATAATTTGTGGGAGGAAGATCATTTTTATAGCATTTATTCTGCCTATTAGAGACATCGGAAGTGTATGCCATTGTGATTGGACATCTGTGAGGTGGCACTGTGACTCGTGCAGCAGTTTGATTTATTTTTTTTTTGCTGTTTTGTGAACAATTTAATTCAAAATCTGGGGAAATAATTGACCAAATCTAGAGGAGTGGATTTCTGAAATCATAAGTTAAATCCCTACCGAAATATGTAAAATTCTCTGCGTTTTTGTGTCTGGTTTTTGAGGAAATACGTTTCAAAGGCAAAATGACATACACCCCCACAGAGTTTTAATAGATACCAGACCAAGTGCAGACCCGTTGGGTCTGTTCCCTCAACGTGTGCTGGGGGGGGGGGTATGGTGGCATGCGGCGTCACACACACTAACTACCCCCCTTGATGTTATATTAATATTATTAATTTGCTCCTTTTACCCCATAACCGTCCTATCCACTGACGCATAGCCCCCAACTCACAGGCGTGTCTAGAGGGGGGGGGGGAGTAGAGAGTGAGAGCAGAGAGAATGTGGAGCGACAGAGAGAAAGGGGCAGACAGAAGGGCAAGAGACAGAGGGGGTGGAGGGGAGAGAGGGAGATAGATGGGAGGGAGCGTGGGGAGGGGAGGCGGTAGGGGAGGGGAGAGAGGGTGAAGAGTGGGGAGGGAGGGGGAAGAGTGGGGAGAGGGGTGGGGGCAGTCCATCTATTCCCCACTCCTCTCCCTCTATTTCCACTCTCCCTCCTCACCTCCCCCATCTCCCTCAATCCTCCCCCACCTCCCCAGGATCTCGCCTGTCCTCCGGATCTGCAGAACTTGCATGTTCGAGAAGGAGTCAGAGAGCCAAATGCCAGCGCGCATCGGGGTGTTGATGTAACTCGGCCTCGCGACGCCCGCAGCCGTTGATAACTGCCAGCTGACAACAGCCCATTAAAGCCGCTAGGGCAAGACGCGTTTGCCCAGGAGCGAGCGTTCACAGCAAAGAAGCACCGGCTTCTCTCTGGAAACTCTCTGGGGTCTGAAGCACGTTCGGGGACCAGACCCAACGGGTGTGTGTGTGGGGGGTATATACACACTCACACATATATATAGATACACACACAGAGATATATATATATATATATATATATATAATTAAAAGTCTCATCTTGACCACTTTCTGTCTGCGCTGTATATTGATTTTAGAAAAAACGCTACCCTGTATCGCTGTGATTTCTGGCCATCTTACTCACAGTCCTCCTTCGCTGGAATGAGCACGCAGGGGATGGGAGGGGTGCGCAGGCGGGTGGGGCTTTGCGAGCTGCGCCGGCAGTGAGGAGAAAGTTCAGCGGTAGCGGAACGGAGCTGCAGAACTTATGAGAAGTTCAGCGCGTGAGAAGTCGCTGCCCCGAGATCTGTAGAACAAAGAAGCTGTAGCGGAACGCAGCTATAGAATCTTTGTTCTGCAGATCTTTCTCGATATCTCTGCGCCTTTAATCCACAGCGGCCGAGAGGCGGGGCCAGAACGCAGATAGGCCTGGATTGATGGGCATGTAGGCATTGTGACGTCAGCAGCTGGTGAGCGGTGTGAACAATTGAGTTTTGTGAACAATTTTATACAAAATCTGGGGAAATAATTGACCAAGGAGTGGATTTCTGAAGTTAAATCCCTACCGAAATATGTAAAATTCTCCGCATTTTTGTGTCTGGTTTTCGATGAAATACGTTTCAAAGGCAAAATGACATACACACAGAGATACTAGACCAAGTGCAGACCCGTTGGGTCTGTTCCTCCAATGCCCGGTTGCGGTGGGGGGACGGCATGCAGCATCACACACACTAACCACCCCCACACACACGCTAACTACCCCCCCTTGATATTATATAATAGATTCTCTGACAGACAATTCCTCACTGAGGAGGAAGTGAATCTACTCCGGCACGTGTGTCAGTAAAACACAAGCTCAGTCTCCCCCAGGAATATTGAAGCCATTTCAGATCAACTGTAAAAAGTTCACTGTTCACAGCTTCTGGTGAATTTTATTCAGTTTCCCACATTTGGGTGGATTTGTAAAATGTGTCATTGACTGAACCACTCATTTCCCAATGTGGCCACGCAGGGTTCAGGGGCTGCTTGTCTTCAGTGATAGGGAAGCCACTGCCAATGGGATCTTGCTGTGCCGGTTCCTGCATCTCTGCATGGCAGCATCACCACGACGCTCGCTCCAGCGCCTCCTGCCAGCGCAGGTTCTGGAAGGTTCTGCTGTCCATCAGGTCGATGAAGAGCCGCCCATCCAGGTGGTCCACCTCATGTTGCAGGATCCGTGCTGTCCAGCCTGATACCGTCCAGCGTAGCGGCTGCCCCTGCTCATCGAGCCCTGCAACACAACAGGGGGTTAGAGAGTGTGGGACCCATGGAGACCACCATCACCCACCACCCGTCCAGCCCCGCAACACACGGGGGAGGGGGGGTCAGAGGAATTAGGCCCTGGACACCTGACTCCAAACCCCTCCTACCCCACCAGACCTCTCCAAACCTTTCCTCCCACCCCCCTCTCCAGCTCGTCCCAGACCTGCAACAGAAGGGGGATGGGTCAGAGGAAGCGGCCCGGGACACCCACCCCCTTCAAACTTCTACCTCCGCTTGTCCAGCCCTGCAACACAAACAAGGCGGGGTCAAAGAAAGGGGGGGGGCACTTGGAACCCGCAACCCCCACTATCCACGGCCCAACCCCCACTATATACGGTCCAACCCCCACTATCCCCGGCCCAACCCCCACTACCCCGGCCCAACCCCCACTATCCCCGGCCCAACCCCCACTACCCCAGCCCAACCCCCACTATATACGGCCCAATCCCCGGCCCAACCCCCACTATATACGGCCCAACCCCCACTATATACGGCCCAACCCCCACTACCCCGGCCCAACCCCCACTATATACGGCCCAATCCCCGGCCCAACCCCCACTATATACGGCCCAATCCCCGGCCCAACCCCCACTATATACGGCCCAACCCCCACTATACCCGGCCCAACCCCCACTACCCCGGCCCAACCCCCACTATACCCGGCCCAACCCCCACTATACCCGGCCCAACCCGCACTATATACCGCCCAACCCCCACTACCCCGGCCCAACCCCCACTACCCCGGCCCAACCCCCACTACCCCGGCCCAACCCCCACTACCCCGGCCCAACCCCCACTATACCCGGCCCAACCCCCACTATATACGGCCCAACCCCCACTATATACGGCCCAACCCCCACTACTCCGGCCCAACCCCCACTATATACGGCCCAACCCCCACTATATACGGCCCAACCCCCACTATATACGGCCCAACCCCCACTATATACGGCCCAACCCCCACTACCCCGGCCCAACCCCCACTATATACGGCCCAACCCCCACTATATACGGCCCAACCCCCACTACCCCGGCACGGTCCGGTCCGGCCCACCTGTCACCTCCACGGCGCGGTGCCGGGCCACACAGGCGGCGATGCCGGGGAGGCTGTGACAGGCCTCGGGCAGGAGGACGGGGCGCGGGTCGACAACGCGGATCCGCGGGTTGACGATGACGCGCAGGGGCACGGCCACCATGTCGCGCGCCTCGCGGACGCGCGCATTCTCGGCCTCGAGCACGCGCTCGGGCACCTCCAGGACGAGCACGCGCAGCGCGACCCCGAGCTGGGGCGCGCTCAGCCCCACCGCGTCAGCCCGACGCAGCGCAGCCACCAGCGCGTGCACGAGCCGCTGCACCTCGGGGCCGCGCACCTGGTCCGCGGGCACGGCGCGCAACACCGGCGTCCCCACCAGGCACGGCCTGCGGTAGGGCGGTTCCGGCGGGCCGAGCAGACGCCGCCGCAGCGCCTGCCAGTAACTCCGCTGCTCCACGCGGTAGCGCCGCGCCGGGCCGCCCAGCGCGTGCACCAGCCCCGGGCGCGCGCACGGACACTGCGCGTGCACCAGCCCCGGGCGCGCGCACGGGAACAGGGCGCCGCGCAGCAGCTGGAGGCTCGAGAGCGCGCGAGTCCGGAACATGGCGGCGAGGGGCGGGGGCTGGTGAGACCACGCCCCATGAACGGGGTCAATCCAGTTAGGTCACGCCCCGGAAATCGGGCCTGTGGTAACCCCGCCCACTGAGGGAATTCGCCCGTACCGTCCAATGGGCGCGTCTGTTGTTGCCCCCGGCCCGGTGGCCAGCGTAGGCCCCGCCCATAGGTGTGCGGGGCTGAAGCCCCGCCCACTGAGGGCGTGCGTGACGCAAGCCACGCCCATTGAGGGCGTGTGGGGAGGAAGCCACGCCCATTGAGGGCGTGTGGGGAGGAAGCCACGGACATTGAGATTATGTGTGTTCAAAAGGGAACTGCAGATGCTGGAATATCGAAGGTACACAAAATTGCTGGGGAAACTCAGCGGGTGCAGCAGCATCTATGGAGCGAAGGAAATAGGCGACGTTTCGGGCCGAAACCCTTCTTCAGACTGTGTGTGTGTGTGTGACTGAAGTCCCGCCCGGGGGCCAGACAACATCTCTGGATGACATGGAGATAATCCTCTGACATTTTTGCCACCTCCAACAGGATCCCACCACTTGCCATATCTTTCCATCTCCTCCCCTTTCTGCTTTCCGCAGAGACGGCTCCCTCCGTAACTCCCTGGTCAATTTGTCTCTTCACACCCAAACCACCCCTCCCCTGGAACTTTCCCTTGCAACCACAGGAAATGCTACACTTGTCGCTTTACCTCCCCCCTTGACTCCATTCAATGACCCAAGCAGTCTTTCCAGGTGCGGCAGAGGTTCACCTGCACCTCCTCCAACATCATCTATTGCATCCGTTGCTCTAGGTGTCAGCTGCTCTATATCGGTGAGACCAAGCGCAGGCTTGGCGATCGTTTTGCCCAACACATGCGCTCGGTTCGCAATAACCAACCTGATCTCTCGTTGGCTCAGCACTTCAACTTCCCCTCCCATTCCGAATCCGACCTTTCTGTCCTGGGCCTCCTCCATGGGCAGAGTGTGTCCCACCGCAAATTGGAGGAACAGCACCTCATATTTCGCTTGGGTAGTTTACACCCCAGCGGTATGAACATTGACTTCTCCAATTTCAGGTAGTCCTTGCTTTCTCCATCCTTCCCCTCCCATTCCCAGCGCTCCCACAGCCCACTGTCTCCGCCTCTTCCTTTCTTCTTCCCGCCTCCCCACCTCCACATCAGCCTGAAGAAGGGTCTCGACCCAAAACGTCACCTATTCCTTCACTCCATAGATGCTGCCTCACCCGCTGAGTTTCTCCAGAATTTCTGTCAACCTTGGAGAGGTCATGGTGGACATAAAATGCTGGAGTAACTCCGCGGGACAGGTAGCATCTCTGGAGAGAAGGAATGGGTGATGTTTCGGGTCAAGACCCTTAATGGTGTATGGACAGAGGTTCAGTGCTGCCGGAGCTCACTGGAGTCTCTGTAAAACCATAAGGCAAAATAAACATCGGGGAATTTTAACTAGCAGGTGTGTGGTCGCGGTAACCTGGTTAAAAGAGGGAAAGAGGGGGAAGGGGAAGACCCATCACTAATGCGGTTCCCTGCAGGAGGGGGGGAGGGGGGGAGCACTGGGACCCAGCAGAGTCAGGCCACGTGCTGTCTACATCGTGGGGGTTGTGGGCCTGGTGCTGAGCAGAACTCTGGTGAGGTGACGGCTCTGGCCCGCTGGTGGCCGGTGGAGAGGCGAGGGTTGGTGGAGTCACTGGTGGAGGCCCGTGGGGGGCTGGAGTAGAGATACGGGCCGGTGGCAGCAGCATCGGTGGCCCCGGGAAGACAGTGACGGTCAGCGGCAGCGGCCTCGGGAGGTGGTGAGATTAAGTGACCACAGCGGTGGCCCCAGGGAGGCGGTGAGAGTCGGCAGCCGCGGCAGTTTCGGTGGTCCGGGCCTGGGTTTGGCCGGGAAGATGGTGAGGGTCGGAGAGGAGGTGGATGTTGTTGCTGCTCCTCATGGTGGCCATCTCAGCCTCGAGGGTCGGGTGGGCGCGTCGCGGTGGAGCTCTGGGCCTGCAGACGGGCGGTCGAGTCAAGCAGTGTCAGTGGAAGCGGGCAAGCTGGTGATCATTCGTAGAGTCCAGATAGGCGAGGGAGCGTTTGTTCAGGGTGTGGATCTGGCATTGAATGAAGTACAGTTGTGGTTCCTTGCAGGTGTGAGTGGGTGAGTGAGTGGGTGAGTAGGTGAGTGAGTGGGTGGGTGAGTGGGTGGGTGGGTGAGTGAGTGGGTGGGTGAGTGGGTGGGTAAGTGAGTGAGTAGGTCAGTGGGTGGGTGAGTGGGTGGGTGAGTGAGTGGGTGGGTGAGTGGGTGGGTAAGTGAGTGAGTGAGTGAGTGGGTGAGTAGGTGAGTAGGTGAGTAGGTCAGTGGGTGAGTGGGTGAGTGAGTGTGTGTGGGTGAGTGAGTGGGTGAGTGAGTGAGTGGGTGAGTGAGTGAGTGTGTGTGTGAGTGAGTGAGTGGGTGAGTGAGTGAGTAGGTCAGTGGGTGAGTGAGTGAGTGGGTGTGTGAGTGGGTGAGTGGGTGAGTGGGTGAGTGAGTGGGTGAGTGAGTGAGTGGGTGAGTGAGTGGGTGTGTGAGTGAGTGAGTGTGTGTGGGTGAGTGAGTGGGTGAGTGTGTGTGGGTGAGTGAGTGAGTGAGTGGGTGAGTGAGTGAGTGTGTGTGGGTGAGTAGGTGAGTGGGTGAGTGAGTGAGTGGGTGTGTGAGTGAGTGGGTGTGTGAGTGAGTGGGTGTGTGGGTGTGTGAGTGAGTGGGGTGAGTTGCGTGCGTGCGTGGGTACGATGACGGGAGTGGGTCGAGGTGCTTGGGTGCGTGGGTGTGTGCGTGACTTGCGTGGAGTGCTGAGTGCGTGCGTGCAGTGCGTGAGTGCGTGCGTGTTGCGTGGGTGTGTGCGCGCGTGGGTGCGTGGTGAGTGAGTGAGTGAGTGGGTGAGTGAGTGGGTGAGTGGGTGAGTGGGTGAGTGAGTGGGTGAGTGAGTGGGTGGGTGAGTGAGTGAGTGAGTGAGTGAGTGGGTGAGTGTGTGGGTGAGTGGGTGAGTGAGTGTGTGTGAGTGTGAAGGCCCAGAGCTGCGGGAGAGTCAGGTTGGTGCCGAGCCACCTCTGTAAAAATGCATGATTACCGTCCTTTTCTTTACTTGCTTGATAATTATATTTCATGATAATTAGTGAGTGCAACCGGGCAATATTTTGACCTACTATTAAATAAAGTATTATATGTTTTATTGTACTAGTTATACACAGGGATGTAATGATCGACTTGTTTGAGATTAGCTATAATTTTGTTAGACCCTCTTGGGAGAGTAGCTCCCCCCCAAAGCAAAACCTGAAATGATGCCCGTTTGACACTCCGGCACCTAAAACATTAGCCAGAGCACCAAGTAGTACAGATTTTCCGTATTTTGTACGGAAATGCGATCAGAATACCGATGTACGGATTTGCTTTGTAAAATACGCATTTTTAAAAATCGGCCCGATATCCTGTTTTTTCTTGCTGCTTAAAAAATGCAAGGATATAAAAAGTCATACTGTAACTCAAAAAATTATAGCAGATTAAATCTATCAGTATTTTAAATTTCAAGATCTGGATGATTATTTTTGTAAGCTTTGATCTGCCTGTCCCGCTACAGGTTTAAACAGCGCTGTCAGTTTAGCACATGGGAATTTAAACGAACAGCGCTATGGGTTCTAATAGCCTTTACACATAGCGCTAAGGCCACAGCGCTATGGGTCACAGACTGTTCGGGAGGGAGAAGGAGAGAGGGAGTGAGAGGGAGGGAAGGAATAAGAGAGGGAGGGAGAAAAAAACGAAGGAGAGAGGGAGGGAGAGAGAGGGAGGGGGAGGGGGAGAGGGAGGGGGAGAGGGAGGGAGGGAGGGAGAGAGAGAGGGGAGGGTGAGGGAGGGAAAGAGAGGAAGAAGGGAGAGAGAGCGAGGGAGGGAAAGGGAGGCTTCCAAAATAGCTTCTACATCAATCAATCAATCAATCAATCAATCAATGTTTTATTCATCACATTGCACATAAAGTGCAAGTGAAATGAATTTGGCAGCAGCGGTACAATGAGAAAAAACACACAATACACAATAACATTTTAACACAAACATCCACCACAGCATTCATCACTGTGGTGGAAGGCACAAAATTCGGCCAGTCCTCCTCCATTTTCCCCCGTGGTCGGGACCTCAACCCTTCTCAGTCGCTGCTGCGAGCGTCCAGATGATAAAAGTCAAGGTAAGTCCTGAATCGGTGCCTCGGTCCAGCGAAACGGAGCGCTCCCCTCCGGCGAGCCCCAGCGAGGGCTCGCCCGCTCCACGCCGAGAATCCGCGCCATTGTACCGCTGCTGCCAAATTCAT
The DNA here is from genome assembly GCF_010909765.2 of Amblyraja radiata. Taxonomy (NCBI): domain Eukaryota; kingdom Metazoa; phylum Chordata; class Chondrichthyes; order Rajiformes; family Rajidae; genus Amblyraja; species Amblyraja radiata. The sequence goes on from NC_045972.1 coordinate 1,768,248, forward strand.
TTCACTTGCACCGCTGAAGCCCCGGGCGCGTCTCCGGGAAAGGCCGCACCGATCCTCGTTGTTAGGCCACGGGGGAGGCGACCTGGAAAAAGTCACCTCTCCGTGGAGGAGGCAACCGAAACGGTTTCCCCCTCACCCCCCCACACCACCCCCAACACAAAACACTCAAAGAAACATTAAAAACATTAAAAAGTACCATCATCTGGTATTAAAAGCAGGACGCAGCCGATCAAACAGAAGTATACAAAGAGATGGCAATGAATGCACTGTCAAGTAAGGTGCATAGGAAACATGTCAATTGGTAGCAAAGTTAAGCATTCTTGTACTCTTACATGGGTATGACCGCACATATAAAACAACATTTTTTTCAGCAAAGTGGCACCGCGTAAAAATACTGATTTCCTCAGCAAAATACTGATTTTCAGGTACTAGAATACTGAAATGCTCTGACAAAACTTGGCAGCTCTGATTTGCATTGCCACACTGTGTATAGATGATGATTCAGACTATAGGTGGGAGAACGCTAACTGACTAAATGGTGCCAGTACAACACTCTAGCCCTACAATCATCCCAAGAACACCTAGTTAAGAGAGACATCTATGTCTGACCTATTTATAGACTACAGCTCGCTCTGCCTATAGCATCCAAGCTCATCAGCAAACTCATGGGATTTGAAGTCAGCACTCTTTAGTTTAGTTTAGAGATACAGCACACAAAGAGGTCCTTCGGCCCACCGAGTCGGTACCGACAAGCGATCCCCGCACATTAACACTATCCTACACACACTGGGGACAATTTTACATTTATACTAAGCCACAAGCCGGTAAGACTTTGGAGAGCTCGGAGAAAACCCAGGCGGTCACGGTGAGAACGTACAAACTCCATACACAGCTCCCGTAATCGGGATCAAACCCCGGTCTCCTGCGCTGCAAGGCAGCAACTGTACCACCGTGCCACTGTACCACCCAGTAGCAAATCATGCTCCATGATAATGCTCAACACTGGTGCTCCACAAGGATGCATTCTCAGCCCCCTTCTGTACTCCTTGTACACCTACAACTGTGAAGCCATGTACAAATCTAAATTTGCAGACAACACCACCATTGTGGGCCGGATATCAAATAATGGTGAGATTAAGTACAGGAAGGAGATTGTAAACCTCATTTCCTGGTGTCGAGACAACAACCTTTTTCTCAATGTCATCAAGATAAATCAGATGGACTTCAGGAAGTGATTCAGTACATGTACCCCAGTTTGTATCGACGGTGCCAATGTAGAGATGGTTGGAAACTTCAAATTCTCCTGGACCACCCATATTGAAGCAATGACCAAGAAAGCACACCACCTCCTTGGAAGGATTAGGAAGTTTGGCGTGTTCCCTACAACTCTCCCCAACTTCCACAGATGCACCATAGAAAGCATTTTATCAGGATGCATCACAGCTTGGTTTGGGAACAGATCCATGCAAGACCCCAAGAAATTGAAGTGAGTCGTGGACGTGGCCCAGACTATCACACAAACCAACCTCCCTTCTAATGACTCCATTTATACCTCACGCTGCCTCGGCAAGGCCAGCAGCATAATCAAGGATGAGTCGCATCCTGGCCACTCCCTCTTCTCCCCACTCCCATCAGGCAAAAGGTATAGAAGCATGAAAATGCACACCTCCAGATTCAGGAATAGTTTCTTCCCAGCTGTAATCAGGCAACTGAATCATCCTACCACCACCAGAGAGCAGTGCTGAACTATCTACCTCTTTGGTGACCCTCAGACTATCCTTGATTGGACTTTGCTGGCTTTACCTTGCACTAAACGTTATTCCCTTATTGTGTATCTTTACACTGTAAATGGATCGATTGTAATCATATATTGTCTTTCTGTTTACTGATTAGCACGCAACAAAATCTTTTCACTGTACCCCAGTACACATGACTATAAACTAAACTAAACCTGGCTCTCAATGTCGTAAGATCAAGGAAATGATTGTGGACTTTGGAAGAGGAAGGAACTCACCAACCTGTCTATATTGACAAGACGATGGTGTAGAGTCCAAAACTTCACAGTTCTTAGCTTGCATATCTCTGAAGATCTTTCCTGAACCCAGCACACGCACCCAATTATAAAGGATAGAAGAGTCACAGTTCCTCCAGTTTGCATGTAGCCCCACTCTGGTATAGAGGAGGCCCAGGACTGAAAGGTTAGTGTGGGAATGGGAAGGGAAGTTACATTTGTTAGCAACTGGCAGATCCAGCAGGCCTTAGCCGAGCTCAAGTGATCTGGACATGGATTTTCCATTTTTAAGTAATTAACCTATAAACACACCCCAATCTTTTTATTTCCATTCGGCCCCGGTGCCTTACCTGGATGTACACCCACATCTTCGCTTCCCACTTCCACCTATATTCCTTCCTATGGCTTCACATTCCTTCATTATGGCTTCACATTTGCCGTATTCCTTATCTCACAAGTTTAGTCTCCAGCACTTCTGCAATTCTTTGGTCTCTGGAACATTGGCCTTCATTGCAATGGGCATGGAGGAATTCAGATTCAGATTCAGATTCAGAAAACTTTATTGTCTGTCGTAACAGAAAATCTTCTTTGACGTGGCTCAACATACAACCAGGACAATGTACTGATAAGCAGTCATACAACACAGATTTCTGCGAGCACACACAGTGTGTATAGATCTTAAAAGCAAGTATAAAGATTAAAAACTGTAAAAATAGACAAGATAAAAGTTGTGGATACGTGTAAAGTGACAGTGCGTCAGGGTTAATTTGTCCCTTGTTCATTTTTTATTTAAGCTGTTTATGGCAATGGGTATGAATGAGTTTTTGTGGATGTTTTTCTTGGATAGGGGGACTTTATATCGGCGGCCTGATGGCAGAAATTGGAAGGACTGATGCAGGGGGTGGGTGGGATCCTGTGTAATGAGGTTGGCTTTCCTTTTAACTGCCTGGGTGTGGAGTACTGATAATTGATTTTGAGTTTTGCCAGTTATTTTGCTTGCTTGATTGATGATCCGGGAAAGCTTTGATTTGTCTTTGACAGAGGTGAGGGTGAACCAGGATGTGATGTTAAAGGTGAGTACAGATTCTATAAGTGATTTATAGACAGCTGTTAAAATGTCCTGTCTGACATCAAAGCTCCTGAGTTTCCTCAGCAGGAACAGGCGTTGCTTTGCCTTCTTGTACACAGAGTCTGTGCTGGGAGAAGGACAGGCAGGTGTCAATTTATGTGCCCAGGTATCTAAAGGCCTCTACCTGCTCAACTGCAGAGAAACATTTCCCAAGTCCACACCCAGAGTACAGTTTTGCTGTCCATATTTAAGGAAAATGTTGTAGTCAGTATGGAGGTTAAGTTTGGGAATTAAGGGGCTAAGTAAGGTTAGTCATGGTCATAAAAATGTACTTCATGGAACAGGACATTCAACCTAGTCTGTGTCAACAATTAACCACCCATTTCCATGAATGCTAGCTGTTTTCATTTTATTTCCCCCATTTCCCATGAATAACTCCCAGCTCCTACCCCTCAGCGACACAGTTGGCACACTAGAGCTGCCACAGGAGCAGGTTTGGCCTTGTTAATTGTGGAGCCTCCTTCCATGGAGGAGCTCAAAGTTGAAACGTGTGATTCTTGGGATGAGACGATGATATACGGGGAACGATTGAGACGGCTCGGGTGATATTCATTGAAGTTTAAGGAAATAAGATGGAGCCTCATTGAAATTTATGGAACCTTAACATGGACACACTAGATAGTGGGAGTATGTCCCCGGTTGCAGGAGAGTGTTCCCGATCGGGGAAGAATCCGGAACCAAGGGTCGCAGTCTCAGGAAAGTACAACAGATGAACAGGCCCCTCAACCCACATTGTGAATCCCCTTGCGTTACAGATGATGAACCTTCATTAGCATTTCGGTCCCACCTTTCGTAGTCAGTGAGCAGAAAGAGCAGGGCAGAAGTTGTGATACCTCCCCATCGTTCTCAGTTCACACACAAGCGCATACATAGGGACACACACAAAGAGGCGCACACACACACGCACACGCGAGCTGGAGCACACACAGACACGTAGACATAGACAGGCACAGATACCTCGCACTGTGCCCTGAGCACTGGGAACTGGCCTTAGTGAACAGTGTAATAACTGGAGCACTCTGGAAGAAGCACGGAAGGAGATGCCAGGCAACTGGTGAACTCGGGGCCTGTGAAAGATCTGCCCTCTACTTTCTGGCAGACATTCAGTTCAGGGAAGACTTATTGGTCTGTCCCACTTAGGCGACTGCAGGAGACTATGGTCGTGAGGAATTCCCGCATTCTGGGAACTAGTCACGGCCTCATTATGGGCGCCGTGAATATTTTAACATTTTGAAAAATTAGCGGCGACTATAATTAAGCTGCCATGGAGAGTAGCGAGAATTCTCGTGCCGTAGGCGGGTCGCCAGGAGGTTGAAGGTTCTCATAGGTTGTAGCCAATGCTGACCGGTGAATTTCATTGGCTCATTGGGAAAAAAACCCGTAAGCAGTAGTCTTCAGAACCAAGGATAACCGACCGGTAATGTTAAATGTCCGCCGAGGTTCACAGCCGTGTATCTCTGGCTTCTTAAAAGTTGTTTCCACTCCTTCTCCCCCAACTTTTAAGGGACTTACCGTACACTGTGCTTTAGCCGTCTTAATTACAGCGCCAACCTTCCTGTTCATCGAGGTGTGTGTCTGTATCACCTTGGCTTTGCACCGCGAGAATTTCACTCTGACAGCGCTCCCCCTCCTTGCACAACGGGCTGGTAAAGGACGGGGGTGTGTGTCTGTGCGTGTGTGCGTGTGTGTGTGTGTGTGTGTGTGTGTCTGTGTGTGTGTGTGTGTGTGTGTGTGTGTGTGTGTGTGTGTGTGTGTGTGTGTGTGTGTGTGTGTGTGTGTGTGTGTGTGTGTGCGTGCGTGTCTGTGTGTGTGTGTGTGTGTGTGTGTGTGTGTGTGTGTGTGTGTGTGTGTGTGTGTGTGTGTGTGTGTGTGTCTGTCACACTCTGACAGTCGCCTGAAAAATCACCCAAGTGGGACAGGCCCAATAGTCTGCTTTGCGCACACTTTCTTTGTGGTCTTGTGGGAAAGAAAGGAAACTACAATTTGTTTTTTTCCTTTTTATCTATTTTTTAATAGATATCTTCCTTTCACTCTCCTGTATATTTGCAGTAACATCTTTCGATATACAACCACTTAAGCCATTCCCCAAGATTACAAAAAGTTGCAGGGCTGCCAACATTGCGTGAGAGTTGAGAGTGAGAAATTGCGAGGGAGCGCAGCGACCGAGGGGGGAGGGGGGGGTTTAGGGTGTGGCAGGTGAACTGTTGCATTTTTCAGCTTGAAATTGTGCAATCTGGTGCATACTGTAGCGAGTCTTTTAATTTACACTTGAATGCAACATTTATGTTTTAAACTGGATTAGGTATGAATAAGGTTAGGCTAAATTACATTCCTAATTACATTCCACAGTAGAGCCAGGCTTTGATCAACAGGTGCAGCACATGAATGACCTTAGTATATTCATGTACGGAAATTATAATTCATGCTGTATACATATATATAGAGAAAAAAAAACATTGAAAAATGACAAGTCGGACTTCCATCTCTATTCTGCAAATATAAATTAATCGACCTCACCCTTTGACTATAGAAGCAAGAAGAAAATAATGCCACATATTCAACCGTATATGGTTCAATGAAATTAAGATATATATGTAAAACATATATATGGAAACAGGCCCTTCGGCCCACCAAGTCCACACCAACCAGCAATCTACCATACACCAGTTGTATCCTACACGCCAGGGACAATTTACAGAATCTACAAACCTGCACTTCTTTCAGATGTGGGAGAAACCGGAATATCCGAAGAAAACCCATGTGATCATAGGGAGAATGTACAAATTCTGTACAGACAGCACCCGTAGTCAGGATCAAATCTGGGTCTGTGATGCTGTAAGTCATCAACTCTACTGCTGCGCCACCGTGCCACCCCATTAAATGATTTTTTCTGTAATATATTTATTATGGTGTCACGTCAATAAAGATGAACACATGCTTCTGATTTTTGCCCTTAGTTGCATAACACATATGTCCAGTCATTGTGTTTTACATCTATATGGCTGTTTTTCAACCTCTTCAGTCTGAAGGTCTCAACCCAAAACATCACCCATTCTTTCTCTCCAGAGATGTTGCCTATCCCGCTGAGTTATTCCAGTTTTATGTGTCTATCTTCAGTTTAAACCAGCACCTGCAGTTCCTTCCTACACTCTTGGTTAAGTGAAACAGGTCCTATTCTCATAATATTATTCACCTCAACTAAGTCTTTTCTTCACCTCTGTTGCTGCAGAGAATACGATACCAGTTATCAAATCTTTCTTCAAAAAGAAAAAAAATTCCTGCGCTGCCAACATCTTCATAAATCGCCCCTGGATCCTCTCCAGAGCAATTGCACCCTTTCTACGTGTCATAGTCTTTCAGCATGGAAACAGGCCCTTCATACCAATTTGTCCTGATCAAGATGCCCTATCAAAACGTCCCATTTATCAGCATTTGGCCCATATCCCTTTAAACCTTTCCTGTCCACGTACCTGTCCAAATGTCTTTTAAATGCTGTCATTTTACCTGGCTACTTCCCCCGGCAGCTCGTTCCACATACCCAGCATCATCTGCGTGAAAATGTTGTCCCAGTTTCCTATTAAATCGTTCCTCTCTCACTTTAAACCAGGGGTGTCAAACTCATTTTAGGTCACGGGCCTGATTGGGCAAAATGCGACTAGATGCGGGCCGGATCAGTTGTGCACACGCCAACGCACCCTATCCATTAATAAACCATTTGAAATCGAACATTAGCAGACACAAATGTAGACCTAACAAAACAAATTGTAAATGTAGACTACACAACTGCCTACTTTTTTTAGCCTGCTTCCTGCAATCAAACTCAGAATAGCTCAGTTATCCTTTAATTTTTATTGAAGTGAAGGTGTGTGAGTGTATCAGTGTGTGTGAGTATGTGTTAGTGTGGATGAGGGAGTGTGTGAGTGTGTGTATCAGTGTGTGTGAGTGTGTCTGTGTGTGAGTGTGTGTACCAGTGTGTGTGAGTGTGTATGTGAGAGTGTGTGTCAGTGTGTGTATCAGTGTGTGTATCAGTGTGTGTGTGTGTGTGTATCTGTGTGAGTGAGTGTGTATGTGTGAGAGTGTGTCAATGTGTGTGAGTGTATCTGTGTGTGAGTGTGTGTCAGTATGTGTGAGGGTGTCAGTGTGTGTGAGGGTGTCAGTGTGTGTGAGCGTGTATCAGTGTGTGAGTGTGATTGTGTATCAGTGTGTGTGAGTGTATGTGTGAGGGTGCGTCAGTGTGTGTTTGTGAGTGTGTGTTTGTGAGTGTGTGTGTGTTTGTGAGTGTGTGCGAGTGTGAGATTGTGTGTGAGAATATGTGTGATGGTGTGTGTCAGTGTGTGTGAGAGAGTGTGTGTGTAAGGATGTGTGTTAGGTTGTGTGAGAGTATGTGTCGGTGAAGTGATGACAACACTTGGAGTGAGCGGAAACTCGGAGTCTTGGCGATGTCTTGGCGATGTCCGAGGATCGTTCCCCCCCCCGGGAATGCGGGCAGGCCCAGGGTGTTCTGTGTCCAGCTGGGGTCAGGGGGAGGTGAGGGACAGTGACCCAGGGGTCGGGCATCGGAGCGGAGCCTTAACCCGAGATTCATCCCCGTGGCTCCGGAGGTGGTACCGACGCCACCACTCACCCGGTCCCCTCCAGGCTCCGGGCCGGGGTCGGGGTTAAATCTCCATGGGGTGTGGACAGAGAGGCCGACGGACACAGAGCCGCTGGAGGTGAGGGTGGGAGGTGTGAGTGGTGCCTCAGGGCTCGTTGCTGGGACCACCGCCGTGTCTCACCTATCACACCATCTGCACGGGAATGTGTAGTTTAGTTTAGACGCTAAACTAAACTACATTTTTTCCCCAGGCCAGATTGGGTCCCTTGGCAGGCCGGTAGTTTGACGCCCCTGCTTTAGAGTTCTTGAATCACATATCCCGGGGGAAAATACTATGCATTCACCTAATCAGGAAGGCCGGCTCAGTGGTCGGGGCTGAGCAACGAACGGTCCAGCAGGTGGCAGAGGCCAGAACTCTAAATAAACTAGGTTCTATAATGACAAACCCCACTCACCCACTCCATGCCCTGAAGGTGATCAAGAGCAGCATCTTCAGTCAGAGGCTGATTGCACCAATGTGCAAAACGGAGAGATATAGGAAGTCCTGTTTACCAGCTGCTATAAGACTTTATAATGCGCATAAATAATTGCACTTTTTATAAATTAATTGTATTTTAACTTGTATTTTAACGTTTTTTTAACTTGTTAAGTATGGAAGCCATTTGAGGAAATGTGTGGTGTTATGTTTGTCTTGAAGCTGTCGTGGCACTGTAATTTCCTGAAAAGGATTATTAAAGGTATATCTTATCTTATCTTATCTTATCTTTTATATTCCCCTCATGGTTTTTACTCACCTCTAAAACTACTTTTGTTTTATATTGAATTTCCAGCACCTGCAGATTTTGGTTCCATGAATGTCAAATGGAATCATTAATACTGCAGTTACATTGCCATTTTAAATAGTGTGTGATGGGCTTAAGACAAATTGCTCATTATTTACGGGAAACCCGCCGACAGAAAACTATTCTCATTGGTGAGTGTGGTGGCGATCTGGAAGCCTTGGGCGAATTGAATTCTCCGTGACTTTCTTTCTTTTTTATTTATTTTTTTGAGCGTGAGAATTTCTGTGATCAGCGTGAGAATTGCGTGAAATGCGTGAGAGTTGGCAGCCCTGAAGTTAGAAATTTTGCTACATGCGTATTTAAAAAAAACTTTAAACCATGACAATTTCCAAATTCCAACTGAAATGTAATAACAATTAGATAAATATCACTTGTTTGATTAAACAATGTAAATCACTGCTTGGTTTCCAACAACTCTGCCTGAGACTGCAAGAAACTGGAGAGAGCACATCACACAGACACCACTGACTCCATCTCCACTTCAGGCTGCCTCAGGAAAGTAACCAACATAATACAGGACCATACACACCCAGGTCACACCCTCTCCTGTCGGACAGAAGATACAAAACCTTGAATGAAATACCGTCCTCCTCTCTGTTATCAGACTACTGTCTGATATAAGTGTTAGCATATGATGAGCGTTTGATGGCATTGGGCCTATAGTCACCGGAGTTCCCAGTTCCTTGTGCTGCCAGAGTGAACGTACTTAGTGATTTTGAGCTCTGCAAATCTCACAGGGCTTTTCCTGTTCTTCACTGTTGTTGTGGATTTTGATATAAACTTGACATTTTTGGATGTTTTTGAAACCTTTCCGATGGCAGTGGAAGAGTGTATATTGCATTGTTTACTGTTTCCCATTTGTGTAGTGCAATACAATTTTACAGTATTTCGCGAAAATAGTACAATGACATTAGCTTATTATGGACTGTCAGGCATCACTATTTTGTCAATTTTCGTTGTTCTATGTATTTTTTAACGCTACATTGATATTCAATCACTGAAGCCCAACAAATGGCAACATGACACATGCACAGTTTGAGCTGCGTAAAACATCGTGGATTGCAATCACATTATTGATACCGAATAGAATCCCTAACAACCCACTACTGGAAATATCGGACCAGACTTTTCCTGAGCACTCGGCTACACCTTTACTTCTAGAAAACACCTTTGAAGAATGGGGTGAGCTTGTTCCAATTTGTTATTCAGTCATCTTGTAGGTCCACAGCAATGGAAGAGAGAATCTGACTAAAATTAATTTAAGACCAATGACTTCTACTTTCTTAATTATCATGCTTGCTGGAGACGTAGCATTAATTCCCGGCCCTTACCAACCCAATACCAGTGCATGGTGTGTAACAAGGCAGCAAAGTATGGTCCACAGGCAATAGAATGTGAGGGATGTGACTCGTGGTTTCACAGAAACTGTATTGGCATGAATGAACACATTTATAACGTGTTTGTCGAGCATCCGTCGTACTCAAGGGTGTGCTGCATTGTGGACTCCCCAATTTTAATTCTTCATTTTTTAGCCACTCAAGCATTAAGTTGGCAAAAGGCTTCGAAAATCTCAACATTTCTGCAGATTCATACGTCGTACCTAGTTTTAACTCAGCTTCACCTAGCCCTCGGACATCTAGTCCGTTAGTAGACCGTGATCAGCACAAGTCTGAACAAAGCAAAAATGGTGGTAATAGATTTAGTCAAGCCAAGTCAAAGCCTAAGAGGATGAAGTTTGGTCAGAGTAAACAAGAAACTTAAAAAATTCTTCATCTCATTTGCCAGAGCATTAGAGCAAAGAAAGTAGAATTCCAGGCTCTTACAGACCAGGAAAAGCCAGACATAATAACCGCTACAGAATCTTGGTTGAACAAAGACATTGTCGCAGGTGAAAATTTTCCAACATTCTACCAAGTGTTTAGAAAAGACAGGGAAGGGAACTCTCATGGGGTGTATTCAATCGCTATTAGGAACTTGTATATTGCTACTGAAGAAAAAGATCTTGATGCAAACTGCGAGGTGCTGTGGGTTAGCATTCACATAAAGGGGCTAAAGCCTACATACATCGGGGCATTTTACCGCCCTCCATCGTCAGGACAGGAACATTTAAGAGAACTTGAAGCTTCTTTATCCAGATTCCGAAGTCTGCTTCTGGATGGCTACTGGGTGATTTTAATCTCCCTGATATAGACTGGTCCAGCAATTCTCTTCGTACTGGGTTTAGTGTTGTCCAATGAACCAGATATGATAAACGAACATGAGGTAAATGAACCGCTTGGAGGTAGTTATCATAATATGATTAGTTTTAATCTGCAATTTGAGAAGGAGAACGTTAAATCGGAAGTGGCAGTGATGCAGTTGAACAAAGGGGACTATGAAGGCATGAGAGGGGAGCTGGCCAATGTAGACTGGAAAAGGATCCTAGCAGGAATGACGACTGAACAGCAATGGCAGGAATTTCTGGGCAAAATCCGGAAGACGCAGGATCATTTCATTCCAAAAAGGAAGAAAGATTCTAAGGGGAGTAGGAGGCAACCGTGGCTGACAAGAGAAGTTCGGGATAGAATAAAACTAAAAGAAAAGATGTATAACACAGCCGGAAGCCAGAGGATTGGGAAACTTTCTTAGGACAACAGAAGGAAACAAAATGGGCAATAAGGGCTGAAAAGATGAAGTACGAAGGGAAGCTGGCCAGGAATATAAAGAAGGACAGTAAAAGCTTCTTTAGATATATTAAGGGAAAAAGCGTAGCAAAGTCAAATGTGGGTCCCTTGAAGGCAGACACGGGTGAAATTATTATGGGCAACAAGGAAATGACAGAAGAGTTGAATAGGTACTTCGGATCTGTCTTCACTAAGGAAGACACAAATAATCTCCCAGATGTACTGGAGGACAGAGGATCTAGGGGGAAGAGGAACTGAAAGAAAATTTCATTAGGCGAGAAATAGTATTGGGTAGGCTAATGGGACTGAAGGATGATAAATCCCCTGGGCCTGATGGTCTGCATCCCAGGGTCCTCAGGGAGGTGGCTCCAGAAATAGTGGACGCATTGGTGATCATTTTCCAATGTTCAATAGATTCAGGATCAGTTCCTGTGGATTGGAGGATAGCTAATGTTATCCCACTTTTCAAGAAAGGAGCGAGAGAGAAAACGGGGAATTACAGACGTTAGCCTGACTTCGGTGGTGGGAAAGATGCTGGAGTCAATTATTAAAGAGGTAATAATGGGGCATTTGGATAGCAGTAAAAGGATTTTTCCAAGTCAACATGGATTTATGAAAGGGAAATCATGCTTGACTAATCTTCTGGAATTTTTTGAGGATGTGACAAGTAAAATGGATGAAGGGGTGCCAGTGGATGTAGTGTATCTAAACTTTCAGAAAGCCTTTGATAAGGTCCCGCACGGGAGACTGGTGACTAAAATTAGAGCACATGGTATTGGGGGTAGGGTGTTGACATGGATAGAAAATTGGCTGGCAGACCGGAAGCAAAGAGTAGGAGTGAATGGCAGCCAGTGGTGAGTGGAGTGCCGCAAGGCTCGGTGTAGGGGCCGCAACTGTTTACCATATATATTAATGATTTGGAAGAGGGAATTGGGAGCAACACTAGCAAGTTTGCGGATGACACAAAGCTGGGTGGCAGTGTGAGCTGTGAAGAGGATGTTAGGAGGTTGCAGGGTGACCTGGACAGGTTGAGTGAGTGGGCAGATGCGTGGCAGATGCAGTATAATATAGATAAATGTGAGGTTATCCACTTTGGCGGCAAAAATAAGTGGGCAGATTATTATCTCAATGGGGTTAGGTTAGGTAAGGGGGAGGTACAGCGAGACCTGGGTGTCCTTGAAAGTTGGCGTGCAGGTACATCAGGCAGTGAATAAAGCTAATGGAATGTTGGCCTTCATAACCTTTGGCCTTTGGATTTCAGTATAGGAGTAAAGAGGTTCTTCTGCAGTTGTATAGGGCTCAGGTGAGACCACATCTGGAGTATTGTGTACAGTTTTGGTCTCCTAATTTGAGGAAGGACATCCTTGTGATTGAAGCAGTGCAGCGTAGGTTCACGGAAATTAATCCCTGGGATGGCGGGACTGTCATATGAGGAAAGATTGAAAAGACTAGGCTTGTATTCACTGGAGTTTAGAAGGATGAGGGGGGATCTTATAGAAACATATAAAATTATAAAAGAACTGGACAAGCTAGATGCAGGAAAAATGTTCCCAATGTTGGGCGAGACCAGAACCAGGGGCCACAGTCTTAGAATAAAGAGGAAGTCATTTAAGACTGAGGTGAGAAAAAAACGTTTTCACCCAGAGAGTTGTGAATTTATGGAATTCCCTGCCACAGAGGGCAATGGAGGCCAAATCACTGGAAGGATTTAAGAGAGAGTTAGATAGAGCTCTTGGGGCTAGTGGAGCCAAGGGATATGGGGAGAAGGCAGGCACGAGTTATTGATAGGGGACGATCAGCCATGATCACAATGAATCTTCTGGCTCGAAGGGCCTCCTTCTGCACCTATTTTCTATGTTTGTTTGGGGTAGAAATACTGCATGTAGTTAGAAAATTAGGCTGTGGGCCGAGGTGCTTTTTCGTTTAAGTTTGTGACCCAAATCACGTAACTACCTGAATTTTTAGCATATTGTGTAAAAATATTATAGAAATCATACCTGAAACTCATCAAGAACAAAACTTGCACATATTTTTAAAATATGGGAAAACCTCCAATTTTCCGAGTAGTAATTGTCCAACTAATGCACGTTTGACATTGAGATCGGACGGCAATTGACCAATCCCGCGCTTTGTTTCATGGTAGCTAGGCGAGCACTCTGGGATCATGGCTGCCTCCTAATTACAAAACAATAGCAAGGTTTCCAAGGAATAAAGGTAATGCTAACCTTGCTGATAATTTTGTTTTACAATTGATTTATCTTTGTAAAGTTATGATGCGAACTGTTAAATAAAAATGATAAATAACAATTGTAGAGCTAGGGTTAGGGTTAGGGTCGGTCGGTCCGTCCGTCAGTCAGTCAGTCAGTCGATCAGTCAGTCGGTCGGGCTGTCGATAGGCTGGTGGGTGCTGTGAAGGATCGGTCGGGCTGTCGATAGGCTGGTGGGTGCTGTGAAGGATCGGTCGGGCTGTCGATAGGCTGGTGGGTGCTGTGAAGGATCGGTCGGGCTGTCGATAGGCTGGTGGGTGCTGTGAAGGATAGGTCGGGCTGTCGGACGGCCGGTGTTGCAGCGAGCATGCGGGCGGACTGACGGAGCCGGCACTTTGGGGGTGGCGTGCAGGGCAGTGCTGCTCCCCACCATCATCACCATGATGATCCAGAAGGGCATGCTGGCCGAGGTGGACGCACTGCGGGGCCACACTTACGGAGCCCTCAGCCGGTCCCAAAGCGGCTCCAGCTCCAGCCGTGGGCAGCTCTGTAAGGGGGGGCGAGTTAGGGTTAGGCATTTTCCTGTCATTGGAATATGCCTTAACCTTCCCCCAGCCTGGCACTACCCTAGTCCCACTCTGCACACTGGCAGTCAGTGGGGTTCATAAACGGGAGAACCCACGGGAACTGCCCTCGCCCATTAATTAGGCAGGTTCAGAAGCCGGACCTCTGCAGCAGTCTCATTCAAAATACACACTCACAATAATATTGATTATATTATTTTCATACATTCATATTCACGTCATATATATGATATAATAATATATGGTTTAAATAGACAGCAGAACGGAATTAGGCTCCCCATGGAGTAATATGAGCATTGAACACTAGATGGCACTTACTTTTTCGATCTCATTTTCGAATTAGTTTAATTAATTAATTGTGTAACTTCTGGCACAGCTGAGTTATGACTTCCTTCTCAATTATATTTTATCTAAATCTGCAAAATTTCAAGTAGTTCCCAGACATGGGTCATGAAAGTTAAATTCTAGACATATTTTCCATGCTCGCCCCACAGCCTATATGGTGGATTTGGCCAATGATTTCAACCTCACTCAAATGGTTGATGAGACAGAAATATACTTGACGTGTTTTGTCAGCCATCCCTCCTTTGTAGAAAGCTGTGATGTGACATCAGGCATAAGCGACCATGATGCTGTTATTGTCCAAGCCAAGATGACAGCCAAAGCAGTTAGACCACCGAGAAGGAAGGTTTTCCTCTTCAAAAAAGGCAGATTTCTCTTTTATAGATGAACTCATATCAGAATTTAATGAGAAATTAACAGGAGATTATGTTGCAGCAACAGACATGAACACGCTGGGGATAGATTTTAAGCAAGTTCTTGTCGGGGCCATGGACTGTTTTATTCAATCAAAAATGTGTTCCACCAGATATAATTTACCGTGGGTAAATTCAGCAATTAGGAAAAAACAAAGGCTTTATAACAGAGCAAGAAAATCGGGGTCAACTTCCGCATGGACAGATTTCAAGAATTTTCAGCGTTCAATTTACGGACAAATCAAGAAAGCGCATCAAGAATACACCCATGATGTGATAGGAGAAAGTTTAAAATCAGAAGACACAAAGCCTTTCTGGAATTACATCAAGAAAATGAGCCAGGAAATATTTGGAATCTCAAGCCTTACATCTATGTAAGGCCGCAGACAAGGCTGCTTTGGCAGCACACAAGGCCGAAGTGTTAAACCAGCAGTTTTGTTTGTTTTTTACTGAAGAAAACCTAGATGAATTCCCGTCATTGAACTGACAACAAACTCCAAATTGCAGATCTTAAGGTAACAATGAACGGGGTGCAAAAATTATTGGAAGAAATAAAACAAAAAAGGCATCAGGTCCAGACAAGATACCAGCCAGAGTTTTAAAGAATTAACCATATAACATATAACCATATAACAATTACAGCACGGAAACAGGCCATCTCGGCCCTACAAGTCCGTGCCGAACAATTATTTTCCCTTAGTCCCACCTTCCTGCACTCATGCCATAACCCTCCATTCCCTTCTCATCCATATGCCTATCCAATTTATTTTTAAATGATACCATCGAACCTGCCTCCACCACTTCCACTGGAAGCTCATTCCACACCGCTACCACTCTCTGAGTAAAGAAGTTCCCCCTCATGTTACCCCTAAACTTCTGTCCCTTAATTCTGAAGTCATGTCCTCTTGTTTGAATCTTCCCTACTCTCAATGGGAAAAGCTTGTCCACATCAACTCTGTCTATCCCTCTCATCATTTTAAAGACCTTTATCAAGTCCCCCCTTAACCTTCTGCGCGCCAGAGAATAAAGACCTAACTTATTCAACCTTTCTCTGTAACTTAGTTGTTGAAACCCAGGCAACATTCTAGTAAATCTCCTCTGTACTCTCTCTATTTTGTTGACATCCTTCCTATAATTGGGCGACCAAAATTGTACACCATACTCCATATTTGGTCTCACCAATGCCTTGTACAATTTTAACATTACATCCCAACTTCTATACTCAATGCTCTGATTTATAAAGGCCAGCATACCAAAAGCTTTCTTTACCACCCTATCTATATGAGATTCCACCTTCAAGGAACTATGCACGGTTATTCCCAGATCCCTCTGTTCAACTGTATTCTTCAATTCCCTACCATTTACCATGTACGTCCTATTTTGATTTGTCCTGCCAAGGTGTAGCACCTCACATTTATCAGCATTAAACTCCAGCTGCCATCTTTCAGCCCATTTTTCCAAATGGCCTAAATCACTCTGTAGACTTTGGAAATCCTCTTCATTATCCACAACACCCCCTATCTTGGTATCATCTGCATACTTAGTAATCCAATTTACCACACCTTCATCCAGATCATTGATGTACATGACAAACAACAAATGACCCAACACAGATCCCTGAGGCACCCCACTAGTCACCTGCCTCCAACCCGACAAACAGCCATCCACCATTACCCTCTGGCGTCTCCCATTCAGCCACTGTTGAATCCATCTTGCTACTCCTGCATTTATACCCAACAGTTGAACCTTCTTAACCAACCTTCCATGAGGAACCTTGGCAAAGGCCTTACTAAAGTCCATATAGACAACATCCACTGCTTTACCCTCGTCAATTTCCCTAGTAACCTCTTCAAAAAATTCAAGAAGATTAGTCAAACATGACCTTCCAGGCACAAATCCATGTTGATTGTTCCTAATCAGACCCTGTTTATCCAGATGCTTATATATATTATCTCTAAGTATCTTTTCCATTAATTTGCCCACCACTGAAGTCAAACTGACAGGTCTATAATTGCTAGGTTTACTCTTAGAACCCTTTTTAAACAATGGAACAACATGCGCAGTACGCCAATCCTCGGGGACTATTCCCGTTTCTAATGACATTTGAAATATTTCTTTCATAGACCCAGCTATTTCTACACTAACTTCCCTCAATGTCCTAGGGAATATCCTGTCAGGACCTGGAGACTTATCCACTTTTATATTTTTCAAAAGTGTCAGTACTTCTTTTACTTTGTGCAACAAGCGTAGCTCCAGTCTTATCTTGGTATCATCTGCATACTTACTAATCCAATTTACCACACCTTCATCCAGATCATTGATGTACATGACAAACAACAAATGACCCAACACAGATCCCTGAGGCACCCCACTAGTCACCTGCCTCCAACCCGACAAACAGCCATCCACCATTACCCTCTGGCGTCTCCCATTCAGCCACTGTTGAATCCATCTTGCTACTCCTGCATTTATACCCAACAGTTTTTGGGTAGCCATACATTTATACCCAACAGTCTTCCAAAATATTTTTCAGAAGTCTGTGGATAGTGGAGAACTCCGAGAAGATTGGCTGAATGCTAACAATGTTCCCATCTATAAAAAAGGAGATAGGATAAATCCTGCAAATTATCGGCCAGTTTCACAGACCTCCACACCATGCAAGATTCTCCAACATATAATCCAGCGACATATTATGGACCATATTGACTTCCACAAGGTACTAAGGAACCACCACATGGCTTTAGACAGGGTCGATCATGTGAATCCCAACTGGCGGGACTCATTGATGATCTAGCCTGGTCATTTGATAACAAGGGTCAGACTGTCCTGATTATATTAGACTTCAGTAAGGCTTTTGATAAGGTTCCCCACAAGCAGCTCCTGTATAAGCTCAACCATGTAGGAATAGGCGGCAACCTCTTAAAATGGATTGAGATATTTTTGACAATGAGACACCAGCGAGTTCTCTTGGAGGGAGAGACGTCTATTGAAACTTCTGTGACATCAGGTGTACCACAGGGGACTGGCATGGGTCCATTGCTCTTCCTACTGTATATCAATGACATTCCAAATGCAGTTTTGTCCAGTTTTTGACTCTTCGCAGATGATGCCATAATTTATAGAGAGATTAAAACACCAGAAGACAGCTTGTCCTTACAGAAGGATCTGGATGCTCTCTGTGAGTGGGGAAAAACCTGGCAGATGTCATTCAATACAACCGGATGTCATACCATGCATGTCTCACACAAGATCAAACCACTTTTATCGGAATACAACATGGGTAGCCATACATTGCTTGCTGTCGACCATCACCCATATCGGGGTGGAAGATTGCAACCTTCACATGGTCCGCCCTGTTTCGACGAATGCAATCAACCCGCGTGCACATTCAAATAAGATAAAATAGAACAAGTTGTCCTACAATTTTAGACTGTGTACGCCATACACAAGAAGAAGAAGATCACTTATATTTAGGAGTCGAATTAAGCAAAGATTTAAGTAGGGCGACGCATTTTAGTCAAGTGTCCAACAAAGCAAATAGAACTCTCGGCCTTCTTAAAATAAATTTTCATGCATGTAGTACATCCGTCAAAGAGAGTGCCTACAAGTCCTTGGTCAGGCCCAAATTTGAGTATTGTGGAGCCGTATGAGATCCTTTCAACAACAACAAGATCACCCTGGAGAAAGTACAACGGCGAGCAGCCCGCTTTGTATATAATAAACTACAAGCGCAAATCAAGCCTGAATAATATGCTGACTTCTCTCGGATGGGATACCCTAGAGCTCCGCAGAATCAGGTCCAAGACTTATTGCAATTTACAAGGAGATTCACAAAATCACGGCATCAAATCTCCCGTCATCCCATAGCACCAACTACCATGAAACAAGACAAAATAACGGTCCCTACATCAACTGGCTAAATGTCAATAACCTTTGCGACCAATATTCCATCTACCCAAGGACGATAAGGGAATGGAATAAGTTACCACCCAACACACGTGCTGCTCCTGATGTTAAGTCATTTAAAAAGGGGATTGAGGAACTAGATCTCCTCAACTTGGTAAAAAAAGCCCACTCAAAATGTAATCACTACTCTACTCACTCCCGACCTGCGCGAGAGAACCACTGATGAGGTGTTTGCGCAGTAATTATATGGAAGTACAGAAATCAGGATTTTAACTTTTATATTTTTTAATATCTTTAATGTTTGTAATACTTGAGATACTTAACTTTTATCCTTTGTATTTTAACTTTGTGCTCTGTGTGAAAGCCTTTGTGCCCTGTATTCAGGGCTGATTGTTTTTGTAAAAGCCTGTATAAACTTTGGGTTCTTCTCTCGCAGCAATGAATGTAAATCAATTGTGACAGGTATATGACCTTTGTAACTCTGTAACAAACTCTAGCTGGATGAGCAAGAGATAAGGGGGCCAAGATAGGAGAAGTCATGTGGTTTAAATAAGGATGGATTAAGAGATGGAAAATAACTGGGGTAGGAGGGGAAACGTGAATGCAGGTAATTGGTCCATGATCAGGGAATGTCTGCAAGTGATTGGGTATGAAAATGTACCAGGGGTGGGACATACAGAGTTAAACATGCCATAAAAAGAAGCAACTCTTTGTGTGGGTGGGCAGTCAAGCAATTGACTCTTTGATTGTCCCAGCCTTGATTTGCAAATAAAGGTTTGAACTTCTTGAAGAATTCTCCACGTCGCCTATTTTGAGTATCGGTAATCGCGACAAAACCAACCAGAACCAGAGTTTAGAAGAATGAGGGGGCCCGTCATTGAAACGCGCAGAATAGTGAAAGGCTTGGATAGAGTGGATGTGGAGAGGATATTTCCACTAGTGGGAGAGTCTAGGACTAGAGGTCACAGCCTCGAAATTGAAAGACATTCTTTTAGGAAGGAGATGTGGTGGAATTTCTTTAGTCAGAGGGTGGTGAATCAGTGGAATTCTTTGTAACAGAAGGCTGTGGAGGCAATTTCAGTGGATATATTTAAGGTAGAGATAGATTCTTGATTAGTACGGGTGTCAGAGGTTATGGGGAGAAGGCAGGAGAATGGGGTTAGGAGGGAGAGATAGATCAGCCATGGTTGAATGGCAGAATAGACTAGATGGGCCGAATGGCCTAATTCTGTTCCTAAAACTTATGACTTGACTGTACTCTTGTATAGTGTGATCTGATTTAACTGGAAAGTATGCTAACAAATAGCTTGTCACTATATCTCTGTAAATGTGACATCAATAACACACCAAAGCGGTCAGGTGTACAGCTCTGACTACCACAACACCCTATGATGTAACAGTAGAAGGGTGGGACTGTATTAAAGGTGAGCTCTGATATCACTGAACGGCAGAGGAAGCTCAAGGGACTGAAAGGACCACCTCCTGATTCTTCAATCTTAGCTGCTGTACAAAATAAAACAAACTGCTGACAGTTCCTGAAAACTATCAATTATCAGGAAAGCATCTCTGCTGAAATGACAAACAGCTCTAATCACCTCGGAGCTGGAGCCAGAAGTTGATCAAACAAGGAGACATTTATTATCCAAAATCATGATTAGTTTCAAACAGAAGTTTCCCTGAACCAGAAGATAAAGTGCCGAGGGTCAACAGTTGCAATTAGTCATCATTTCATTGGGTCAATTACGAATCCGTAAAGGGATAAAACCGGTGGTCCTGCACACTGGAGAAAACAAAAAAAAAGTATTAATTCATCTGAGTTCTCAGAATTCATTCACAGAATTATTACATTTTAAGACAGAAGAGGTCAGTTAAAGACAGAAGACCTTCGTCCATCAGCCCATCACCATTAACGGCGAGACAGTGGAGGCTGTGCAGAACATCAGGTACCTCGGGGTCAACATCAGCCACGACCTGACCTGGACCGTCAACATCACGGCGACGGCCAAGAAAGGACTTCAAAGGCTTCACTTCCTGAGGTGCTTGAAGAGGGCACGTCTCCCACAACAGCTGCTGGTGAGCTTCTACAGGTCAGCCATCGAGTCAGTTCTCACATACTGCATCACAGTATGGTACTCTGGCTGCACCGCAGAGAACAGGAAAGCTCACCAACGCGTCATTAAGACTGCTGAGAGGATCACTGGCACCCAGCTCCCCAGACTGGAGGACATCTACCGGACCCGCTGCATCCGGAGGGTCAAGGGCATCATTAGAGACAGTACACACCCTGGACACTGCCTCTTCACCCTCCTGCCCTCAGGAAGACGATACAGGACACTGAGCGCCCGCACGACAAGACTAAAAAACAGCTTCTACCATAGAGCTGTGACACTACTGAACTCTATCCCCCTCCCACACTGATTCCCCCCCCTCTCTCTCACACACCCGCCCATACTCCTATATGTTTATAGTCTAATTTTTTAATAGTTCTTTTTTAAACGTATTATTATACTCATATTCCTTGTATACCTCCAGTGCAGCTGGAGGACTGCTCCAACAAAATTTAGTTGTCTTGTACAATGACAATAAAGATTATTATTATTATTATTAAAGAGGAACCACCAGCTTAATCCCAGTGCCCAGAAATACTGATACAGATTGCCAACATCAGATAATATGAAGACTGTCACTACCACTCTTTCTGGCATCAAATTACAGATCACTACTACCCTCTGGATGAAAGCATTCCCCCTCATCTTCCATCTAATCCGATGCCTTATAACCTCTATGCTCAGGGAAATCTTTATTTTATCTATGGCATCACATGTTATATATAGCAATTAATTCTCCTCCCTAGGCTTTGAGAATAATGGTTGAGGAATTAAACAAAGCCTTTCTGCTTATCTTCACAAAATACACCAAACATTCTGCCAGAAGAAAAATGTGAACCAAGGGACGTAAAAATGGGAATCATAAAAACATTTAAAAATAACTGAAATATGTTAACGAGGTTGAAAGGTGATGAAGCCAAGGATTTGGAACAAAGTAGACTGTAGATGCTCTGATTATCTAGAGATACTGGAACGATTGCTGCCAACTAGAGAGTAGCCAATGTGACCACACTATTTACACAGGGAGTTGGGAACGGCCATTCTCTCAGCCTGATACCTATTATAGGGAAATGCTGGAGTTTATGTGAAAGGATGCAAGTCAGGTGAATTGTTAAATGTTAAGGGGAGCTGAGTGTCCTTGTACATAACTTACTGAAAGCAAATGTGCAAGTCAGCAATCATAGTCATACAGCGTGGAAACAGGTCCTTTGGCCCATAAGGCCCATCTACACTAGTCTCACCTGCCTGTGATACACGCATATCCTTCTAAACCCATCCTATCCATGTACCTATTTAAACATCTTTTAAACATTACGAAAGTACTTGCGTCAATTACCTCCTCTGGCAGCTCGTTCTATATATCCACCATCTTTTGCCTCAACAATAAGTTGCCTCTCGGGTTCTTCTTAAGTCTTTCTCCATTCACCTTAAACCTATGTCCCCTGGTTCTTGATTCCCCTATTCTGCGTAATACTCTGCATTTCCCCCATCTGTTCCTCTCTGTGTTCCTCAGTCCCTAAACGTTAATAGACCAACCAGTCTAGTCCGACCCTCTCTCATCCCAGTATAATCTTCCCTCATCCCTCACCCCGTGGTGGCGGGGCCACGACTGCGATGCACGCCCGAATGCTCGGCAGACGGTGGGACCGCGAACCCGCCTGAAGGCTAGTCGGAGTCAGCCTGGCGATTCGGCAGTCGGCATAGCCGGCAGGGAGCTGGAGAGGTCGGATGTGAGGAGCAAGGACCAGTCGGAGGGTGAACCAGGGTAATGTCTCCAGTGCTTTAAAGGAGATGCCCCCGGGACACACAGATGGACAGGTGAATAGAGGAGTGGGACATCAGTTCACAGGAACTGCTCCACTACATCGAGAGCACAGGCTGACCGGACTTTGAACTCTGAATAATGGCGCCAAAGGTTGCAGCGCTCGCATGTGGAATATATGCAAACTGAATTTCAGCGTGCAGTTGCACACGACAAATAAAGCACGATTTTTAATTGAATATTATTGTAGCGGCACCTGCTGGTGCTCGCAGGTAGTCGAATCCTGCGGTCTGGTGCCTCAGACATGTGACTCTGGGGAATGGTTGTGTTTCACGCGATTTCTGGGCAATGCTCCTTCAGTCGCTCTGGACCACCGTTGTGGCTGGATCTGCTTATTGGTTGTGTTGAGATACTTCGTCAGTTTACTTGTTTTGTTAATAAAACTCATTTGAACACTCGACTCTCGTCTCATCCACCAAACTATCTTTATTATTGCACCCAGTATAATCTTTCTCTTCCCATCCCCTGCACCTCCCACTGCTGTCCTCTGCCTCGTCCCACTGACAGGAAAAGAAAAAGCAAGTGCCCAACTTACATTTTCATCTGGCACACCCTCCAGTTCCTGTTTAATCCCAGCAACAAATGAAGATCACCTTCTGTCAGCTCAAAGTCAAAAACCTGCAGCCAAACACACAGAGACCATAATGAGCTCCACAAATGCTCCAAGCTACTGCACATTGATAACTCCAGCAGACAGCGGCTGATGCAGCCTGTGTTCACCACACAATCCACTCTGGCCATTGCCTACAGTTTATTTAAAGTCACAAGGTGGTGATTCAGTGTATGTTATCTAACCTGTGCCCTGAGATGATGATTTTAATTGAATGAGAATTATAATACTGACTCTTACATGTAACTCTCAGATTGTGAGCTGGTGACTGTTTTAAGTCGTGCATCAAGAAATGAAATAAGAATTCACGTTCCTTCTGCCAATCACTCCTCAGTGCCCAGGTCCCTTGAACTCCCCGTCCCCGACTCCTTTCCCCGTCCCGATTCCATCCACTCCCAGGTAACTCATCCCTACTCCTTCCTTTCGCTCTCAACCCTCCATCCCCGATTCCACCCACCCGCCCCACACCCAAAATCCATCCCCCTTTCCTGTCCCTTGTTCCCCAAGTACACCCCATCCATGATTGCAACCACTCTCACCACCTCAGACACAGCAGCTGCTTGGGTTAAACACTCCGGCCCGACCCATGATAGACATGGCTGAGAAAATGCATCCCCACCATGAAGCTATCAGCACATTTGTCAATCTGCCCACTCAGTCATACCTGCCGTAGACTAAGTGACTGGCTATGTCTTAAAATATTAGCTCCAAAGCCTTACAGAACCTCGAGTTCTAATACAGGTGATCAGCTGAGACTGAAATCTACTGATCACAATAAATGTATTAATGCAAAGACCTTGTCAGGTTTCTCGCTGAGATTTCAGCAGGTTGTCCCCAGTCAGATGGTTCCAGCTGCTACACAAGATCATACTTTACAATCATGGAGTCATACAGCACAGAAACAGGCCCTTCGGCCCACCTCCTCCATGCTATTCATGATGCTTATCTGCACTGTTATGATATGCCTGTAGTAGGCCTGAATTTCTCCACACCATTCCTATTAAAGTAACTGGTCAGGTGCCTTTCAAACACTGAAATTGTACCTGTCTCTATCACCTCATCCGAGGTGAACTCAGAGTGATGGCGAGAGTGTTTTGTGGTGAACATTCCATCCACGACTGTTAAACGGCCAAAGTTGTGTCAGGCACAAACTGCAGGTCATTTTGCTGCAAATTGTACAGACAAATGCCTGAGGCATGGGTGAATACTCGTGGCCGTGGGCCGCACCACCTTCCACCATGTCCATTGAGCGCTTGTGTGATCACCTTCATGGGCTGCAGAGTGACCAGTTCAGCTCTCACTGACGGAACCACCGAGTGATGGGGCAAGTTAGTTTGAATTTACCTCGGTATTCTTGCATATCCTTTCAGGTGAAATACTCTTTGGAATTGTTGCTATGTTTCGCTGAATATGAAAACGCAGCAATATCTGTTTTGGGAAAAACACAATTAAAAATTGCAGAATGAGGGAACTTTAATCCTGGAAGTAATTTTAATCTTGACTGAATGTTCACTTCCCTGGAAAAAATACAGCAATTCATAGTAAAGCATGGTTAAAAAGCCGGCAGAAGATGCGGAGAGCTTCAAAGAAACATAGAAAATAGGTGCAGGTGGAGGCCATTCGGCCCTTCGAGCCAGCACCGCCATTCATTGCGATCATGGCTGATGGTCCCCAATCAATAACCCGTGCCTGCTTTCTCCCCATATCCCTTGATTCCACTAGCCCCCAGAGCTCTATCTAACTCTCTCTTAAATCCATCCAGTGATTTGGCCTCCACTGCCCTCTCTGGCAGGGAATTCCACAAATTCACAAATCTCTGGGTAAAAAAGTTTTTTCTCACCTCAGTCCGAAATGGCCTCCCCTTTATTCTAAGACTGTGGCCCCTGGTTCTGGACTCGTCCAACATTGGGAACATTTTTCCTGCATCTAGCTTGTCCAGTCTTTTTATAATTTTATATGTTTCTATAAGAGCCCCCTCATCCTTCTAAACTCCAGTGAATACAAGCCTAGTCTTTTCAATCTTTCCTCATATGACAGTCCCGCCATCCCAGGGATCAATCTCATGAACCTACGCTGCACTGCCTCATTCACAAGGGTGTCCTTCCTCAAATTAGGGGACCAAAACTGTACACAATACTCCAGATGTGGTCTTACCAGAGCCCTATATTGTGCCTGTGTTCTATACCACAGAATCATCGAGTATATTCAAGATAGACCCAGCCTCCAAGACAGCCTTGATCCACACCATTTCACCCACTGCCACAACAGGCCCACAACAGGTGCCATGCCCCTGACTCTACACGCATCACTCTACACGCACCACTCTACACGCACCACTCTACACGCACCACTCTACACGCACCACTCTACACTCACCACTCTACACGCACCACTCTACACGCACCACTCTACACGCACCACTCTACACGCACCACTCTACACGCATCACTCTACACTCATCACTCTACACGCACCACTCTACACGCATCACTCTAGACTCATCCCTAGAACATCTGGGTAACAAGGTCACATACAATAAACTGTTTTGGTAAAGATAGACACGAAATACTGGGGGGAAGGAATGAGTGACGTTTTGGGTCGAGGCCCTTCTTCAGACTGGTTTCAGAAGGGTTTCGACCCGAAACATCACCCATTCTTTCTCTCCGGAGATGCTGCTTGTTCCGCTGAGTTACTCCAGCATTTGTTCCTAACTACCGTGTAAATCAGCATCTGCCGTTCCTACACATCCTATTTATTGGCAATAGCTCTGCTTTCAACATCATAATCCCAGCCAAACTTGCCTTCAAAATCCTGGATGTAAGACTCATAATCTCTCTCTGCACTGGATCCTCAATTTCCTCACCCATAGGACCACAGTCGTTAAGAATAGATGACAAAACATTTTCACTATAACTGGTGCCCCACAAGGATGCGTTCTCACCCCTTGTTATTCTCCCTGTCCACTCACAACTGTGTGGGCCAACCTACTCAACTCCATTTACAAGTTTGTGGATGATACCGCCGTAGTGCGCCGGATTTCAAACAATGACAAGACGGAGTACAGGAATGAGATGGCGTCGAGAGAACAATCTGTCCCTCAATGTCAGCAGATTGAAGGAGCCGGTCACTGAATTGAAACGGGGATGCCCCAGTCAGCATCAATGGTGCTGAAGTGGAGATGGCAGAGCTTCAAGTTCCTAAGTGTAAATACCACCAATAATTTGTACTAGTTCAATCACA
This sequence comes from Amblyraja radiata, assembly GCF_010909765.2. Taxonomy (NCBI): domain Eukaryota; kingdom Metazoa; phylum Chordata; class Chondrichthyes; order Rajiformes; family Rajidae; genus Amblyraja; species Amblyraja radiata. The sequence continues at coordinate 1,794,719 of NC_045972.1, forward strand.
TTGAGGCATGACCAAGAAAGCACATTCAGACCTCTACTTCCCCAGAAGACTAAGGATCTCTTCAATGAATCACCAATTTTTACAGATGCAACACGGAAAGCATCCTATCTGGACACATCACAGCTCCTTTTCACGATTTTTCTGCCTACATCTGAAATTGCATATTGTGGATGTAGCCCAGCCTTCTCCCCCCACTCTATCAACTCCATCCACATATCACTGAGCCAACAATCAAAGACCATTTTCTCCTCTCTTATCCCACTGAGCAGAAGATTTAAAATCTTGAAAGTCAAGGGCTTGTCCCACTTAAGCGACTTTTTAGGCGAGTGCAGGAGACTACGCTCGCCACATGATCACTGGTGGTCTCTGGTGAGTCTCCTTCATGGTCGCGAGAAGTTCCCGTATTCTGGGAACTAGTCGCAGCTTCAGTTTGGTCGCCGCAAATTTTTCAACATGTTGAAAAGTTTTCTGCAACCAAAAATTGGTTGCCATGGAGAAAATCGATAATCCTGTAGTTGTAGGTGCAGTGGGATCGGCATGTAGTTGTGGGTAGTGGAGATAGTTGTACGTAGTTTTTGTTAATCGCCTTTGCTGACCGGTCATTTTCATTGGCTCATTGGGTAAAAAAAATGTAGGCACGAGTTTTCACAACCAAGGATAACCGACCGGTGATGTTAAATGTCTGCCGAACTTCACAGCTGTTTATCTCTGGCTTATTAAAAGTTGTCTGGCTTCTTAAAAGTGTCTCCACTCCTTCTCCCCGCCATCTTCTTTTAAAGGACTTATCGTACACTGTGCTAGCCGTCTTAACCTTCATGTTCATCGCGGTGTGTGTCTGTATCACCTTGGCTTTGCACCGTGTGAATTTCAGACAGCGCTCCCCCCGCTTTCCCTGGCCCCGCCTGTTCGATGTGTGTGCGTGTGTGTGTGTTCCACTCTGACAGTTGTCGTTCCAGTTCCCGATTTTTCAGGCGACTGCTGCAAACTTGACAGTCGCCGGCAGTCCGCTGAAAAATCGCCTAAGTGGGGCAGGCCCTTAAGTTCCACCATATTCAGACACTGTTTCTTCCCCTGTGTTACCATACTACTGAATGGACAAACGAAGGATGTAGTCCTAATCTCCCAATCTACCTCACTGTGGAACGAGTGCTTTCTTTCAATCTCCACTTTCTCCACTTTCAGTAACAGTGATTTCATATTCTGCACCCGTTGATTCTCTTTGCACTACTTTGCACATATGATATGATTTGCCTGGATAGGACAAATATATCCCTGGACACGAGGGCTTCAGTTATAGGAAGAGGATGGGCAGGCTACAACTTTATTCCTTAAGCCGCAAGAGTCTGAGGAATGATCTTGTAGAGATGCAGAACAGGGGCCACGGAGCGTTTTTGAAAGTGGGAGGGGCTGAGCGACCAGCCTCGGGGGTACCCGGCGAGCATGTGAAGAGACCGAGCGGGGGGAGGGTGTGGACTTTTTGAATTTTGATGAATTAAAATCATGTTTTCGTGCATTGTAGAAGTATGATTTCAATGTTTTTTGTTTGAAGTATTTTTAAGATAATGTAGGGCCTACATGAGAGGTAGGAGCAGGTGATTATTATTTTTGACCCGAAACGATACGTCACCCATTCATTTTCTCCAGAGATGCTGCCTTACCGAGTTACTCCAGCATTTTGTGTCTATCTCCCCTATTGCCTTGCCCTTCCTCACAGACTTTTACAAGGTTTCCCCTTCAGTGCTAGGCCCAGCCCTCTTTGTGAAGGGTCTCCTGAAGCGCTGTCTCTCCACTCTCTGCCGTTGCCTCTGGTGTGATCACCCGAAGTCCATGTTGTTCGTCTCTTGGAACAACTTCTCCTTGTTTGTTCCACCACAGGATTGTGAACAAGCTCAGTCTCCTACTCCCCTCCCCTGCAACGTAAATAGTCCAAGTCTACACATGACTGAGTCTTTCATTGCTCACCCATTCTGGTTTCCCTACGAACTCTTGACATCCTTCCAGAGACCAGAGCTGACCCTGGAATCTATCTGGGATTAGCCAGTGTTTGGCATGGCAGCTCTCTGTGCTTTTTGTTCCTGATTCCTCTATAAATAGAGGTTGTTCAGCAGCGTTCTCCATTAGCCCGACCCCTTGACCTTGTGCCCTCAGATCCCGGGCCCCTCCTCCCGTCACTCGTTTTCACGTGGCTCCACTCTCCCTCCCTCCACGTTCACCGGCCCGCCATCCCGCCCCTACCGCAGTGAGTTGCTGACCACCCCTCCCCCCTCCCGGTGTGTTACGGGTGAGGTTGGTGCTTCCTGCAGACACTGAACCGTCCATGTCATGTCAGTCACTAAAGTACATCCGCTGGACTGGCCGCTAACTCCCGGGGAAAACATTGCTAAAAAAGTGGGAGGGCTGCAGCCCCCCCCAGGTTCCGCAACCCATGCATAAAATCTTCAGGGGAATAGAGTGAACACAGTCTTTTACCCAGGGTAGGGGAATCAAGAACCAGGACATAGGTTTACGGTGAGGGAGAGGGGGGAAGATTTAATAGGAACCTAAGGGGCAACATTTTTACACAAAGGATGGTCGGTATATGGTACAAGCTGCCGGAGGAGGTAGTTGAAGCAGGTACTATCACAATGTTTAAGAAACATTTAGACAGGTACATGGAAAGGGTGGGTTTGTAGGGATATGGACTAAACGCAGGCAGGTAGGAATGGTGTAGATGGAGTATGTTGGTCGGTGTTGGCAAGTTGGGCTGAAGAGACTGTTTCCCTGCTGTCTGACTATCTCAATAACTCCATGAGAAGCAAGAATGTGACCATAGACAGACAGAAACATAGTCAAATGGCCTGACATGCTGCTCATTCCCAGCTTCATCAACTGAGGAATATGAGGAAGGAGTAGGGCATTCCGACTGGAACTGGGACCAGGAGGCCCACTTTCAAAGGCCTTTTATTGTCACGTGTACCAATTAAGGTACAGAGATAATCAAATTACCATATCATACCAAATTCATCCAAGGTTACAGAGGGAAGAACCGAGTTATACGAACTATTTTGGATTGAAAAGGGCTTTGTGGAAGATGGACAGTGGGAATATTTGTGGATTGTCAAAGAGTAATGGAGAGAGAATGGGATGGCAAGGTTAGCTTGTGGTTGGTTTTAGGCTGTGAGCAGTCACCAGAACATTGGGATTGGAGAGAGGGGGTATGGAGAGAAAGCAGGTACGGAATACTGAGTTGGATGATCAGCCATGATCATATTGAATGGCGGTGCAGGCTCGAAGGGCCGATTGGCCTACTCCTGCACCTATTTTCTATGTTTCTATGATTATTATCTAATCCTGTATTGGCCAGTCACTGCTTAATCTAGGGTTGTGCTGGTTTAGTCGAGGTCTAGTAAAGATGTATTTTAATCAATTCTACATCCCATACCTGGGCTGGGCTCTTGCTGTGCTTCTCTGCAATCATCTTCACCACTGGGTCTTTGAGAAGATCCTTTGGATCGGCAGACTCATTCAAGCTGTAAGGAAATTATCTGTAGATCCATCATTACAGTCACAGAGTCAACCAGTTTAAAAGCAGGCCTTTCATCCCAGCATGTCCACACAGAGGGTAATGGTGGAAGGATGTTGTTTGGACTGGAGGCCGATGACTATTGGTGCAGGTGCAGGCCCTTTGCTGCTTGTGCTTTATATGAAAGATTTGGATGAGAATGTTCAAGGCACAATTAGTAAGTTTGCAGATGGCCCTGTGTGGGTGGTATCGTAAATAGCAATGATAATCAGCAAAAAATTGCAGCAGGATCTTGTCAGCAAGTGGGCCGACAGACTCCACCTTGGAAGCGAGATCGGGTGAGAGGGGAGGGAGCCCCAAGGTGACTGAGCGTGTTCTGTCGGTGGGGGGACAATGAAGAATACACTGTGGTGCGGACTAGCGGCACCTAGTTTTACAATGAAATGACATACAGTGCTGGAGTAACTCAGCCGACTGAATCAGTCTGAGGAAGGATCCTGATGTCATCTGTTCTCCAGAGATCCTGACCCGCTGAATTACTCAGCATTTGTGTGCTTTCGGTGGGTGAAGAAGGGCTCGCTGGTGCACCTTGCCAGTCGGGATGGGGGCCCAGGAAGGGCCGGGGAGACGGTGCGAGTCTTTGTGAAACAGTTAGGAAGGAAGCTTGAGAGCAGAGTTGGCTCTTTCACCACAGACGGACACGACCGGAAAGAGCCACTCACCACTCGCCACTCACAACGCCACCTATGGCCGCTCAAGGAATTTCAACAGAGCTCGTAATTTTGTCCAGATTATATGGGTGGGCGGACCATCAGTTGCTGGAAATTTGGAGTTCAACCTGTTTGTCATTGTGAAAGGACAGTACAAGTGAGCCTCTCACTGCCAAATTGCACTCACAAGACCAGACTGCGGCCGGGAGATCCAAGCGGGCTAAATGCAGTCAACGCAATGTTTCTTGACATGCAGAATTCCACCAGCTCGGTCTGAGTCAGGTATGGGTGAAGTTCCACCTGCAATTAAGAAGGAAGGAAACCAATAAATAAGCTGTGGGAGAGCTGGCCTTGCACATAATCAGTTTTCCTCCTCCTAAGATGAACACAAATAGCTGAAATAACAGTGGGCCAGACAGCATCTCTGGAGGAAAGGAATAGGTGACGTTTCAGGTCGAGGGTCGGGGTCTGAAGAAGGGTCTCGACCCAAAGCGTCACCTATTCCTTTTTTCCAGAGATGCTTTCTGACACACTGAGTTACTCCAGCACTTGTGTCTATCTTCAGTGTAAACCAGCATCTGCAGTTTCTTCCAACACACCTCCTCCTCCTCGTTACTTGCTTTGTAGTTCTCCCTTTATCTGCTATTCCTGTACTTGAGTCCAAATCAAATTCCTTGCTTTACTCTCATCTATAATTTCTCAGCCAGAGGTGAATCACCAAGCATTAGCTAGGTGCCAGGGCATAAACTCTGACTGTGGGGCAGTTATTACACGCTAGGCACCCAGCTACAGGAAAGATGCCGTCTAAGCTGGAATGAGTATGGAAATGATTTGAGCAACTGTGTCAAAAGGAGAGGTTGGGCAGGCTAAGACTGAGAAGGCATAAGTTTAAGGTGAGATGAGAAAGATTTAATAGGAACCCGATGGGCAACATTTTCACACACAGAGCAGTTGCAGATTATATGGAACAAGCCAAAGGAAGTTGTTGAAGTATCTACAATAACCATATAATATAACCATATAACAATTACAGCACGGAAACAGGCCATCTCGGCCCTACAAGTCCGTGCCTAACAACTTTTTTCCCTTAGTCCCACCTGCCTGCACTCATACCATAACCCTCCATTCCCTTCTCATCCATATGCCTATCCAATTTATTTTTAAATGATACCAACGAACATGCCTCCACCACTTCCACTGGAAGCTCATTCCACACCGCTACCACTCTCTGTAAAGAAGTTCCCCCTCATGTTACCCCTAAACTTCTGTCCCTTAATTCTCAAGTCATGTCCCCTTGTTTGAATCTTCCCTACTCTCAGTGGGAAAAGCTTATCCACGTCAACTCTGTCTATCCCTCTCATCATTTTAAAGACCTCTATCAAGTCCCCCCTTAACCTTCTGCGCTCCAGAGAATAATGACCTAACTTATTCAACCTTTCTCTGTAACTTAGTTGTTGAAACCCAGGCAACATTCTAGTAAATCTCCTCTGTACTCTCTCTATTTTGTTGACATCCTTCCTATAATTGGGCGACCAAAAATCCAGATTTGGTCTTACCAATGCCTTGTACAATTTTAACATTACATCCCAGCTTCTATACTCAAAGCTCAAATTTATAAAGGCTAGCATACCAAAAGCTTTCTTTACCACCCTATCTATATGAGATTCCACCTTCAAGGAACTATGCACGGTTATTCCCAGATCCCTCTGTTCAACTGTATTCTTCAATTCCCTACCATTTACCATGTATGTCCTATTTTGATTTGTCCTGCCAAGGTGTAGCACCTCACATTTATCAGCATTAAACTCCATCTGCCATCTTTCAGCCCATTCTTCCAAATGGCCTAAATCACTCTGTAGACTTTGGAAATCCTCTTCATTATCCACAACACCCCCTATCTTGGTATCATCTGCATACTTACTAATCCAATTTACCACACCTTCATCCAGATCATTGATGTACATGACAAACAACAAAGGACCCAACACCGATCCCTGAGGCACCCCACTAGTCACCTGCCTCCAACCCAACAAACAACCATCCACCATTACCCTCTGGCTTCTCCCATTCAGCCACTGTTGAATCCATCTTGCTACTCCTGCATTTATACCCAACAGTTGAACCTTCTTAACCAACCTTCCATGAGGAACCTTGCCAAAGGCCTTACTAAAGTCCATATAGACAACATCCACTGCTTTACCCTCGTCAATTTCCCTAGTAACCTCTTCAAAAAATTCAAGAAGATTAGTCAAACATGACCTTCCAGGCACAAATCCATGCTGACTGTTCCTAATCAGACCCTGTTTATCCAGATGCTTATATATATTATCTCTAAGTATCTTTTCCATTAATTTGCCCACCACTGAAGTCAAACTAACAGGCCTATAATTGCTAGGTTTACTCTTAGAACCCTTTTTAAACAATGGAACAACATGCGCAGTACGCCAATCCTCGGGGACTATTCCCGTTTCTAATGACATTTGAAATATTTCTGTCATAGCCCCGGCTATTTCTACACTAACTTCCCTCAATGTCCTAGGGAATATCCTGTCAGGACCTGGAGACTTATCCACTTTTATGTTTTTCAAAAGTGTCAGTACTTCTTTTACTTTGAAAATCATAGTATCCATAGCTACTCTACTAATTTCCCTTACCTCACATAATTCAATATCCTTCTCCTTGGTGAATACCGAAGAAAAGAAATTGTTCAATATCTCCCCCATCTCTTTTGGCTCTGCAGATAGCTGTCCACTCTGTCTCTCCAATGGACCAATTTTATCCCTCGTTATCCTTTTGCTATTAATATAGCTGTAGAAACCCTTTGGATTTACTTTCACCTTACTTGCCAAAGCAACCTCATGTCTTCTTTTAGCTTTTCTAATTTATTTCTTAAGATTCTTTTTTACATTCCTTATACTCCTCAAGCACCTCATTTACTTCATGCTGCCTATAATTATTGTAGATCTCCCTCTTTTTCCGAACAAGATGTCCAATTTCCCTTGAAAACCAGGGCTCTTTCCACTTTTTACTGTTTCCTTTCAACCGAACAGGAACATAAAGATTCTGTACTCTTAAAATTTTCCCTTTAAATGTCCTCCATTTCTCTTCTACATCCTTCCCATAAAACAAAATGTCCCAGTTCACTCCTTTTAAATCATTTCGCATCTCATCAAAGTTAGCCTTTCTCCAATCAAAAATCTCAACCCTAGGTCCAGTTCTGACCCTCTCCATAATTATATTGAAACTAATGGTATTGTGATCACTGGACCCGAAGTGCTCCCCAACGCATACCTCCGCCACCTGTCCCGTCTCATTTCCTAACAGGAGGTCCAACACTGCCCATCCTCTAGTAGGTACCTCTATGTATTGCTGCAAAAAACTATCCTGCACACATTTTACAAACTCCAAACCATCCAGCCCATTTACCGAATGTGTTTCCCAGTCTATGTGTGGAAAGTTGAAATCTCCCACAATCACTACTTTGTGCTTACTACTAATATCTGCTATCTCCTTACATATTTGCTCTTCCAATTCTCGATCCCCATTTGGCGGTCTATAATACACCCCTATAAGTGTTGCTACCCCTTTCGCACTTCTCAAAATCTAACAAAATGTAAAATAAATGAGGACAGGTACATGGATAGAAAAGGTTTAGAGATATGGTCCGTCCGTCCATCCGTCCGTCCGTTCGTCCATCCATCCATCCATCCATCCATCCATCCATCCATCCATCCATCCATCTATTTATTTATTATATGGGACATTTATCTATCTATCCATCTATCTATGTATCTATTGATATAATTTGATATAATTTAATTGCCACACAACCAAGGTCAGTGGAATTTGGGTTGCCAGCAGCGGTACAGTAATAAAGAACACAACCACAATAAAAATTTTACACAAACATCCACCACAGCATTCATCACTGTGGTGGAAGGCACAGAGCTTGGCCAGTCCTCCTCCTCCTCCTCCTCTATCACTATCTATCTATCAATCTATCAATCTATTATATGGGACATTTATCTATCTATCTATCTTTTCTTCGGTATTCACCAAGGAGAAGGATATTGAGTTATGTGAGGTAAGGGAAACAAGTAGAGTAGCTATGGAAACTATGAGATTCAAAGAAGAGGAAGTACTGACACTTTTGAGAAATATAAAAGTGGATAAGTCTCCAGGTCCGGACAGGATATTCCCTAGGACATTGAGGGAAGTTAGTGTAGAAATAGCAGGGGCTATGACAGAAATATTACAAATGTCATTAGAAACGGGAATAGTGCCGGAGGATTGGCGTACTGCGCATGTTGTTCCATTGTTTAAAAAGGGGTCTAAGAGTAAACCTAGCAATTATAGACCTGTTAGTTTGACGTCAGTGGTGGGCAAATTAATGGAAAGGACACTTAGAGATAATATATATAAGCATCTGGATAAACAGGGTCTGATTAGGAACAGTCAACATGGATTTGTGCCTGGAAGGTCATATTTGACTAATCTTCTTGAATTTTTTGAAGAGGTTACTCGGGAAATTGATGAGGGTAAAGCAGTGGATGTTGTATATATGGACTTCAGTAAGGCCTTTGACAAGGTTCCTCATGGAAGGTTGGTTAAGAAGGTTCAATGGTTGGGTATTAATGGTGGAGTAGCAAGATGGATTCAACAGTGGCTGAATGGGAGATGCCAGAGAGTAATGGTGGATGGTTGTTTGTCAGGTTGGAGGCCAGTGACTAGTGGGGTGCCACAGGGATCTGTGTTGGGTCCACTGTTGTTTGTCATGTACATCAATGATCTGGATGATGGTGTGGTAAATTGGATTAGTAAGTATGCAGATGATACTAAGATAGGTGGGGTTGTGGATAATGAAGTAGATTTTCAAAGTCTACAGAGAGATTTATGCCAGTTGGAAGAGTGGCTGAAAGATGGCAGATGGAGTTTAATGCTGATAAGTGTGAGGTGCTACATCTTGGCAGGACAAATCAAAATAGGACGTACATGGTAAATGGTAGGGAATTGAAGAATGCAGGTGAACAGAGGGATCTAGGAATAACTGTGCATAGTTTCCTGAAAGTGGAATCTTATGTAGATAGGGTGGTAAAGAAAGCTTTTGGTGTGCTGGCCTTTATAAATCAGAGCATTGAGTATAGAAGTTGGGATATAATGTTAAAATTGTACAGGGCATTGGTGAGGCCAATTCTGTAGTATGGGGTACAATTTTGGTCGCCTAATTATAGGAAGGATGTCAACAAAATAGAGAGAGTACAGAGGAGATTTACTAGAATGTTGCCTGGGTTTCAGCAACTAAGTTACAGAGAAAGGTTGAACAAGTTAGGGCTTTATTCTTTGGAGCGCAGAAGGTTAAGGGGGGACTTGATAGAGGTCTTTAAAATGATGAGAGGGATAGACAGAGTTGACGTGGATAAGCTTTTCCCACTGAGAGTAGGGAAGTTTCAAACAAGGGGACATGACGAGAATTAAGGGACACAAGTTTAGGGGTAACATGAGGGGGAATTTCTTTACTCAGAGAGTGGTGGCTGTGTGGAATGAGCTTCCAGTGAAGGTGGTGGAGGCAGGTTCGTTTTTATCATTTAAAAATAAATTGGATAGTTATATGGACGGGAAAGGAATGGAGGGTTATGGTCTGAGCGCAGGTATATGGGACTAGGGGAGAATACGTGTTCGGCACGGACTAGAAGGGTCGAGATGGCCTGTTTCCGTGCTGTAATTGTTATATGGTTATCTATCTTCTATCTATCTATTATATAAAAGTCTGTGGCCGCCTGCCGCCTGCCTGCCTGACTTGTGGCTGCCAGCCTTTGATTCGTTGCTACGCCAACACCAGACGCAGAATCGCCGAGATTTGTTCCATTTCGGTAGAGATTTCACTTTCCATTCCAAGTATCCACTCCTGATTAAATTTTGTCGTGTTTATGTACACATTTTTAAATAAAATCCTTCTCCCCACCCCCCTCCCCAAAAATTTCAAAATAAAACAGCTCTCAGCCATAACATGTTGGTGAACGTTCAATCATGTGATGTCACAATGCAACGTTCCATCGTGTGATGTCACAATGCCCAATGCTCACAGATGTCCAATCGGAATGGATCCATTTACATATGCCTTTGCAGCAGCCCCAGCCCCTCCCCCCGCAGCCTGTGTTCAAGCTCGGCATCACGTGTGTGGGAATAGAGAAAGAGTATTGGGGGTGATAGGGAATGGGGAACAGATGGACTATCCCTACCCCTCCCCCTTCCACTCTCCCTCCCCACTATTTCCCCTCTCTCCCCCCACCCCTCTCCCCCTCCCTCCACACTCTTACCCCTCCCTCCCCAACCCCATCCCCCCTCCCCCACACCTCTCCCCCTCCCCATCCCTCTCCCCCTCTCCATCTCCCCTCTCCTTATCCCTCTCCTCCCCCTCCTCCTCCCACCTCCATCCCTCTCCCCCATCCCCCTTCCCTCTCCACCCTTCCGTCCCCCACCCCTTTACCTCTCTCCCCCACCCCTCTCCCCCTCCCTCCACACTTTTACCCCTCCCTCCCCATCTCCCTCCTTGCCTCCCTCCCCCCTCCCCCACACCTCTCCCCATCCCCTTGCCTCCCCCCTCTCTCCTCCCCGTCTCCTCACCCCTCTTCCTCTCCCATCCCTCTCCCCATCCCCCTCTACCCCACCCCCTTCCCCCTCTCCCCCCGCCCCCTTCCCCCCACCCCTCTGTCCCTCTTCCACCACTCCCCCTACCCCTCCCTCCCCACTCTTCCACTTCTCTCCCCTTACCCCACCCCTCTGTCGCCCCCTCCCTTCCCCCTGCCTCCCCTCTCTCCCCCACCCCTTCTCCTACCCCTCTGTCCCTCTTCCACCACTCCCCCTGTCCCTCTTCCACCACTCCCTCTTCCACCACTCCCCCTCCCCCTCCCCCCTCCCCACTCTTCCACTTCTCTCCCCCCCATCCCTCTCCCACTCTCCCTCCCCACTATTTCCCCTCTCTCCCTCCCTCCCCTACCCCATCTCTTCTCCCCTCCCTACCCCACACATCTCTCCCCCTCCCCCAACCCTCTCTCCTCCCGTCCCCCACCCCTCTCTCCTCCCCCTCTCCACCTCCCTCTCCTCACTCCCTCTCCCCCACCCCCTTCCCTCCACCACCCCCTTCCCTCTCCCCATTCTTCCCCCTCCATCCACACTCTTCCCCCTCTACCCCTTACCCCATCTCCCTCCTCGCCCCCCTCACCCACACCTCTCCCCTACCCTCTCTCCTCCCCTCTCTCCTCCCCCTCTCCATCTCCCCCTCCGCCACCCACCCCCATCCCTCTCTCCCCACCCCCCCTTCCCTTGCCCCCTTCCACCTGCCCCCTGTCCCTCTTCCACCACTCCTCCTACCCCTCCCTTCCCACTCTTCCACTTCTCTCCCCCTTACCCCACCTCTCTCCCTCCCCCACCCCTCTCTCTCCCCCTCCCTTGCCTCTCTCCCATCCCTTCCCCTACCCCTCTGTCCTTCTTCCACCACTCCCCCTGTCCCTTTTCCACCACTGCCGCTACCTCTCCCCCTCCCTCCCTCCCCACTCTTCCACTTCTCTCCCCCCTCCCCCTCCCCCTCCCCACTCTTTCCCCTCTCCCCCCACCCCTCTCCCCCTCTCATCCCACTCTTCCCCTGCCCCCCTACCACTCTCCCCCTCCCTCCCCACTCTTCCCTCTCTCCCCCTCCCCCCTCCCCTCCCCACCCCTCTCTCCTCCCCCTCTCCATCTCCCTCTCCTCACCCCTCTCCCTCTCCCACCCCCATTCCTGTCTCCCCCACCCCCCTTCCCTCCCCATTCTTCCCCCTCTCTCCCCTACCACATCTCCCTCCTCCCCTCCGTCCCCCCTCCCCCACACCTCTCTCCCCCTCCCCTCTTTCCCCTCTCTCCTCCCCCCTCTCCATCTCCCTTGCCAAAGACATTCTTGCCATAGAGGGTGTACAGAGAAGGTTAACCAGACTGATTCCTGGGATGTCAGGACTTTCATATGAAGAAAGACTGGATAGACTCGGCTTGTACTTGCGAGAATTTATAAGATTGAATAAAGGGGAGGTAATTTAAGACTGAGGTGAGAAAAAACATTTTCTCCCAGAGTTGTGAATTTATGGAATTACCTGCCACAGAGGGCAGTGGAGGCCAAATCACTGGATGGATTTTAGAGAGAGTTAGATAGAGCTCTAGGGGCTAGTGGAATCAAGGGATATGGGGAGAAAGCAGGCACGGGTTATTGATAAGGCACGATCAGCCATGAACACAATGAATGGCGGTGCTGGCTCGAAGGGCCGAATGGCCTCCTCCTGCACCTATTTTGTATGTTTCTATAACTAATTTGCCTGCACATGATCGATATTCCAGCATTTGCTGCATATCCATAGGCCTATCTAAAAGCCTCGTCAATGCCACTGTTGTATCTGCATCCTCATTTACTCCTGGCAGCTCATTCCAGCCACTCATCACTCTGGGTAAGAAAAAAATGGACTTGCACAATTCCTTTACATTTCGCCCCTCTCACCTTAAGGCTATGCCCTTAAGTCGGGGGACGGCAACCTACAGCCCCCGTGCCGAATGCGGCCCGTGACCCGAAATCATCCAGCCTGCAGGCGTAGTTATTTTTCCGTAATTATCCAGCCCGCAGACTTCCATCATCTTTAGTACCTTCCGGGCCCGAGGCTCCCAGGTGCGGTGACACAAGGACACATGTGCTGAGACCACAATGACGGAGCAGCCAAGCTCTATCACATACACATGATAGATGTGGCCCGCCATCCACTCATAGACATACGTCCTGGCCCCTATGCAGAACAAGTTTGCCGACCCCTGCAGTAATTCTTTGACACTGATGTGTGGTATAGATAGGGTAGACAATCAGAACAATTTTCTCAGGGTGGAAATATTTTAATGGCACTTTTGTTACCACTTTCAGGAAGTTATAGACTTGGACCCCAAGATCCCTTGGTTATGGGTTTTGCCAATTAGGGTCCAATGGGAGCAGCTTATTTGGGCTACCTCGGACCTCATGGATGAGTTGGGCTTATGGGTTTATTTCCGTACTATATGACTACGCACACTCCAGTTACTGTTTGTCATCAATAGCAATGATTTGGATGAGAACATACAGGGCAAGATTAGCAAGTTTGCTGATGATACAAAAGTGGGTGGTTTTGCAGATAGTGAAGATGGTTGTGAAAGATTACAGCAGGGTCTTGATCAATTGGCCAGGTGGTCTGAGGAATGGTTGATGGAATTTAATGCAGAAAAAATGTGAGGTGTTGGATTTTGGGACGTCTAACATGGGCAGGACCTACACAGTGAATGGTAGGCCTCTGGGGAGTGTTGTAGAGCAGCGGGATCTAGGAGTGCAGGTGCATGGTTCCTTGAAGGTCGAGTCGCAGGTACATCGGGCGGTCAAAAAGGCTTTTGGTATATTCGCTTTCATCAGTCAGAATTTTGAGTATAGAAGTTGGGAGGTCATGTTGCAGTTGTATAAGACATTAATGTGTCCACATTTGTTCAATTCTGGGCTCAGTGTTATAAGAAAGATGTTGTCAAGCTGGAAAGGGCACAGAGAAGTTTTTCGAGGTTGTTGCCAAGACTAGAGGGTCTGGGCTATAGGCAGAGGTTGAGTAGGCTGGGACTCTATTCCTTGGAGCACAGGATGATGAGGAGTGATCTTATAGAGGTGTATAAAATAATGAGAGGAATACTGTAGATCGGGTAGATGCAGTGTCTCTTGCTCAGAGTAGGTGAATCGAGGACCAGAGGACATAGGTTTAAGGTGAAGGGGAAAAGATTTAATAAGAATCTGAGGAGTAACTTTTCCACACAAAGGGTGGTGGGTGTATGGAACAAGCTGCCAGAGCAGGAACTTGAGGCAGGGACTGTCCCAACATTTAAGAAGTAGTGGGACTAGTGTAGCTGGGACATGTTGCCTAATGTGGGCAACGTGAGCAAGTTGGGCAAGTTGGGCCGAAGGGCCTGTTTCCACATTGTATCACTCTATGACTCCATGACACACTCTCGGCTGGAATTGTTTTCTTTGGAACAAGGAGACTCATAAAATTAAAGGTCGATACAGGGTTGAAGAATTACCTGATTTATCTTGGAGGAAATTGTATTAATTAGGAAATATACGTTTAAATTGATTGATAGATGAAATAGGGAAGCATGAGGTCAATCTGTAAAGTTGCTTGGGGCTGAAGGGGCTAAATATCATTTAAAATACACCTAGATGTCTAGAACGGTAATCTGTACGGCTCTAGACCAAAAAATGGATAATTGGTTTACTCAAGCTCCATGAGTGCAACGGCCCAAAATGTATTGCAATTCTAGAAATGTTTCCACCATCACCAGGAACTCCTGCTCCATCAGTTTATTAACAGTAGCTTCACTACACTTACTGCAAAGATAGAACCACCCATCCTTTTCATGGGACAATAAATTCTGGCCTTGCTTGCAATGATCATTTCATAAAAATGACTAATTAAAAAACAAAAATAAGTTACAGGATGGAAATTGCGAGCAGTATTTAATGAACGGTACGGGCAGCTTCCAGTCCACTATATTTACGGCTGTGTTGGCATAATTATGTCCATCTGCGCACAAGGCAGAGAGACAACACAGACATGGACTTGGTGATCACTATTGGGTCTGTGCATTAACTCACAGGGTGATGGGAGTGATCATTACCTGATTGACAGCAGGAAATATCCGGGCTTTTGATAGGAGTCTCTGCAGCTGAGAAATGTTAAAGTTTGAAACGCCGATAGACTTCACGAACCCCTCATCCACCAAGGCTTCCATCGCCTGCTCAGCAAACAATAAAACATTTCATGACGGACTGAAGCAAATGCATAGAATTATCAAGCAACAGTGAATGGATGCCGATTGTAATAGAACAGGGATTGGTCAGTCAATACAACCAACATAGCAAGTAGTTACTCAAACCTACAGGTGGGCTCGGCACAATTTTCATTCTCAAGAAAAACAGTATGTGATTGGGAGAAGAATTTGTCACTGTTTTGGAAGTCTTTGTTGGGAGAGGTCTTCCAGTTTCACTGACAGTGCAGGAGGCCAAGGACAGGCAGATCAGTGTGGGAAAGGGATGGGATTTAAATTGGGTAGCAACCAAGTGCTCCAGCAAACCCTGGCTGACAGCATGTGTTCAGTGAAACTGGTGCTTACTCTCATCAATGGAGAGGAGGCCACATCGAGAACAAAGGATGTCATTGAAAAGATTGTAGGAGGTACAAGTAAAACTTTGTGTCTGAACAAGAAACATTGTCTGGCCATATTCCTCCACAAATGATGCCAGGCCTGCGAAGATGCCAGGCCTGCGAAGATGCCAGGCCTGCGGATTTCTTTCACCAGTTTGTATTTGCTCAAGGTTCCAACATATGCTGCCTCTTGTTTCTCCAACTTCCTGCAAGTTATCTCCTGTTTGTCCAATTATCTTGGTTGTACCTGCCCAGGCCCTGGAGATTTATCTACCTTCATACATTTTCAGTCCAGCACCACCTCTACGGCAATGTGGACTATCCCCCATTATCTTATCCGAGTTCCCTAGTCTTCACGTCTGTCTTCATGGTAAAGACTGAGGAGAAATATTCACTGAGGACTATGCCCAGCAACTCCATGAATAGATGTTCACTTTGGAGCCTTATTCTCTCCATCGATACTCTGAATATACGTACAGTGTTCTTTGGTTTGTCTTTAATCTTTTCTGCCAATAGGATATGGTAAAGGTATTCTACGTACTGTATATTAAGATCAAACGGGTAACTTGGGAGAGACTAGGTAAATTTTAGGATAAATGTGATCACAGGAAGTGGGCAAGGAATTAAATGAATTCTTCCCACCTGCATTCACTGTGGAGAAAAATTAGGGAAAATTAATAGCGATGTATTAAAACATAACTACATTACAAAAGAGGAGGTGCATAAGGCATATTAATTAAGGTGGATAAATCTCTGGGGCCTGATCAAGTGTATCCAAAGACATTGAGGGAAGCTGGGTAAAGATCGCTCTGGCAGAGATATTTACACCACCTTTAGGTGTGGCTGAGGTTCCAAAGGATTGAAGGCCGCTAATGCTCTTGTTTTAAAAAGGCTGCAAGGACAAGCCACAACAATGGGCCAGTGTGACTAACAGCAGTGGTAGGAAAGCAGCTGGGCAGGATTGTGCGTGATAGTATATATCTAATTACAGATAGTCACCATGGCTTTGTGCATGAGAAATTGGTGGTGAATAGAACATCAAACAAAGCACAAGAACATCAAACATGCCGCACAAGAACAGCCCCTTCAGCCCACAATGCCTGTGCTGAACATGATGTTACGCCAAACCTTATCTGCCTACACATAATCTGCTAATATATCAGCGGAAAGACAATTACATGATTACAATGAAACCATCCATGGCGTACAGATACATGATAAAGGGAATAACATTTTGTGCAAGATAAAGTCCAATAAAGTTCGATCAAAGATAGACTGCGGGTCTCCAATGAGGTAGATAGTAGCTCATGACTGCTCTCTAGTTGTTGGTAGGATGGTTCAGTTGCCTGATAACAGCTGGGGAAAAAACATTGTCCCCAAATCTGGAGGTGTGCGTTTTCACAATTCTAGACCTCTTGCCAGATGGGAGAGAGTGGAGGTGGGAGTGGCCAGGGTGCAGCTAATCCTTGATTAGATCCTTATATCTGCCAGAGGAAGTAGTTGGGGAAGGTACAATAACTATATTTAAAAGTAATTTGGAAATCTGAATGTGACAGCAGGTATTTAATATAGAAATGGATGGCAAAGCATGGAGGCAGGATTAATGTAAATCCCCAGTAGTTTAGAAATATATTAACAGCACATGGGTAATTGGGGAAAGAGTGCAATCTATTAGGGACTGAAGGGACAATCTGTGCTTAGAGCCACAGTCTCTTTTCACATCTTTGGGAAACCAAACATTAAAGTCAAAGGTTTAAGTGGTGGGCATGTAGATCGAGCTACCAGTGAAGCAGTTGAGGGAGGTATCAATAAAACATTTAAAAGACATTTGGACAGGTACAAGGGTAGGAAATGTTTATAGGTACATGGGCCAAATGGATAAAAATTGAACTGCTTTGATGGGCAACTTGGTCAAGGGCCTGTTTTCATGCTCTGTGACTTTCATTGCAAGTTCATGTTCTTTTTAACATCATTGCTATCTCCAGTTCACCTGACATTTTCAGTCTATTTATCACTGCAGTCAAGTTGCCTGATCATTTGATTATTTTCAACTTTTATTCTTATTACATAATTCTATGAGCAGCCAGGCTTCAGTCCCTGACTGAAGAACCTGACCTGTGTAAAAGTATTCACCTCTGACACTAAGATACTCACTTTCCAGGTGTCCACATAGTCAATCTCGCTCACCAGGACTCTGCCCTCGTGTCTTGGCAACAGCTCACCAGGGACCTTCTGTTCAAGAGAAAGTTATCAGTAGAGCCAGGATGTTTAGGCACTAAAAATCTCTGAAATAGGCAGGCAAAAAGGCATCGTAAAATTACAAAAAAGGCACAACAAAGGCATTTATTGGAAAAAAGGCATAAAAAGACAATTATTTCCACCAAAATATGGGTAAAAATGATAATATAAAGGTATACTACATTAAATGACCAAAGATGCCTGGTTGCACATAACTACTAGCATTTTTATCAAATGATCTGCTGTTAAACTATGCCTTCTTCAGACAGAATATGCTACAGTTGTGAAAAACTTATTTCTACCCCAGCTAAGGTCACTGGTACATACCTGAAACAAGCTACAAACTCTACATTCATGTTGATATCTTGTGCATTACAACTACCTTTGAGAACTTTAGCTATGTTTTATTTCTTCAAGATCTTTGTTAGCTAAAATCCCCCTCTCACATTTTCCTTGTATGTCTTTACCTACATCGCCAGAAACTTTAAGTACAAAGTACAGCAAGTGAAGATGTAAACAACTGAGCAATAGTTGTGCTCTTTGACTTCTCCAATACTTCCGATGTCAAGAAATACTCCTTTGATGGTTGACCTGCCTCCAGTGTACCGATGACCACATTGGCAACATATCTCCCCACAGCATCGGTTGTCTCGTCTATTGAGATCCATATTTTGTTGCGTGCAACTTCGTCTCTAATTTTCTGCACAACAATGTTGAAGTATCTGTCAACATAATTGTTCCATAATGATGACTCGCTCGGTATATGTTCCTGTGTATTTCTCTAAAAAATCTCTGAGAGATTTGTTTTCCAATTTCCACAGTAGAATTCCAGCATCAATGAATGTTTTGCCCAGATCACTCGAAAACTCAGATTTGCGACTGGAGCCAGCAGTAAATGTTGTGAGGAGATAAGCTTGCGTATTTCCTACCTTCAGTTTCTCTGCTGCCGACTTGTATTTAGCTGTCTGTACATGCTGGGAGACAAAATATTTCTTCTCATGATTCACTGCTTTCTCACATGCTTTGCAAAACAGCACACAGTTGTCTGTAGAGAATATATCAATACCGGTAGGCGGCGCGGCTCTCGCCAGCAGCGGCCTCTGCAGTCCGTCTGCGTTTTTATTATTTTATGTCTATGTTTTAATGTAGTTTTTGTTATTTTTGTTGGGGTATGTGTGTGGGGGGGTGGGGGTGGTGTGGGGGGGAGGGGGAAACTTTTAAATCTCTCCCTGCACGGGAGACCCGACCTTTTCTTTGTCGGGTCTCCGTTGTCGTTGGGGCTGCAACGAGGAGCGGCCTCCAACAGGAAAACCGGGGGCTCCAGTGCCGACACTCACCTCACCGTCGCGGAGCTGGCCGAGTCCAGAGCGGGTGGAGCGGTGGTGGACGCTGCTGCGGCCCGACCCCCGGAGATTCGGTGGCTGCAACTGCGGGTTTGGCGGACGGCGGCACCGGGAGCCCGCGGGTCCCTGGAGGGAGACCGCTTTTCGGGGCTTCCGCAACGGCGACTTCTCCCGCCCGAGTTGCGGGGTTGAAGAGCTCCTGGAGCGGGGCCTTACAGCACCGCCCCGCGCGGCTTGGAATGGCGGCGGGCTGCGAGCGCGCACCGGGGGCTCTAACACCAAGACCCGGTGCGCGAACTTGCATTACCCGGCGTGGTTTAATGGCCACGGGACAATTCGCCATCGCCCGCCGGGGGCTTTGACTTTGACTCTGACATGGGGGGGGAGAGTGCAGTGGAGAGAGAAGTTTTTTTTGGCCTTCCATCACAGCAATGTGATGGATGTTTATGTAAAATATGTTGTGTCTTGGGTCTATTTGTTGTAATGTATGGCTGCAGAAACGGCATTTCGTTTGGACCTCACGGGGTCCAAATGACAATAAATTGAATTGTATTGTATTGTATTGTATAATACCGTACACTCTCACCAAATCGTTCAGTTTTTTACATGGCATTGACTAGACTTTAGGCATTTTGACGCTTGCAGGGGTAGATCCTACAGGAGCGGGGATGCAGACCTCTACAGGCAGGCCAAGTATAAGCAGAGAAGAGGAATCAGAGCTGCCAAGGGAAGATACTCTGAGATGTTGAGGAACAAGTTCTCAGCAAATGACTCTTCTTCAGTGTGGAAGGGCTTGCAAGTAATCACAAGCTACAAGAGGAAAACCCCCCGTTCCTTGGGCAATCGTCAGCTGACCAACGACCTGAACGAGTTCTACTGCAGGAACTTAACCCTGATATCCCCACACCCCTCCCCAACCAACACTTCACACCTACTCATAGCTTGACTCCAGTTTGAAAATACTAGATCCTTCCCTCTCCTCCTCCTACTCCCCAATTACCACTTCACACCTACTTAAAGCATGACTCCAGTCTGCAAAGACGACCCTTCCCCACGCACCCCTCACCAGTCACCACTTCACACCCAATTACTGCCGGGTTTCGCCCCTGTGGTGTAAATTTTCTTGTAAGTTACGTTAAAATGGCAAAAAAATGCTGATTTAGGCACTCAATCGTGAAAAAGGCATTATCTTCCTGAAATCTTCAAAAAAGGCATGAAAAGGCACATGGCATTTATGGCAAAATCCTGGCTCTAGTTATCAGTGACATCAAGAACAAGTATAGTGGCCCGTTCTGCCCCTCACCACGAGTTAGCCACAGCTGATGGAGGCCTCATGCGTATTATCTCTTTGAAGAAAGACTGGATAGACTTGGTTTATACTCTCTAGAATTTAGGAGATTGAGAGGGGATCTTGTAGAAACTTACAAAATTCTTAAGGGGTTGGACAGGCTAGATGCAGGAAGATTGTTCCCGATGTTGGGGAAGTCCAGGACAAGGGGTCACAGCTTAAGGATAAGGGGGAAATCCTTTAAAACCGAGATGAGAAAAACTTTTTTCACACAGAGAGTGGTGAATCTCTGGAACTCTCTGCCACAGAGGGTAGTTGAGGCCAGTTCATTGGCTATATTTAAGAGGGAGTTAGATGTGGCCCTTGTGGGGATCAGAGGGTATGGAGAGAAGGCAGGTACAGGATACTGAGTTGGATGATCAGCCATGATCATATTGAATGGCGGTGCAGGCTCGAAGGGCCGAATGGCCTACTCCTGCACCTAATTTCTATGTTTCTATCTCCATTTACAACACGTTTACTCTGACCCGCCCGACAGCAAGGGTTCTCTAGATCATAACTTGCATCCCACTGCCGCGCCCAATACGTAATCCTCTGCTATTTCTGTCTACTCCAACACAGTTCCACCTACAATTATATCCTTCCCTCTACCCCACTTTCTGCTTCCCACATGGACCACTCTGATTCCCTGCTCCATCCACCCCTCCGCATCCCCAGGCACTTCCCACCAAAACTACAGGTATAACACCTGCCCCTACACCTCCTCCTCACCACCACCCAGGCATCTAAACAGCTCTGAGGAGTGAGGCAGGGGTTCAGCTGCATCTTTACCAGGCTGGTGTACAGCAATGATTTGGCCCCCACTACCTCCTCTGCTCTTGATGTGTCCTCCTCTGCACTGGTGAAGCCAAGCCCAGACCAGGCAGCCATTCTGCAGTTGAATAGTATTTTAACTCCCGCCTCCACTCCCACATCAGCATGTCTGCTCTCTGCCTTCTCTATTGCTACAGGTAAACTGAACATAAAATTGGAAGAACATTTTGTATTCCCCTCGAGTAGTCTGGACCAATGGTATGAACATTGAATTTTTCTGTGCCCTTTCCCCCCACCCTCTGCTGCCCTCCACCTGCTCTCCCCCACCCCTCTGCCTGCTCTCCGCCCACCCTCTCCCCCACCCCTCCGCTGCTCTCCCCACCCCTCCGCCTGCTCTCCCCTCACCCTCTCCCCCACCCCTCCGCCTGCTCTCCCCTCACCCTCTCCCCCACCCCTCCGCCTGCTCTCCCCTCACCCTCTCCCCCACCCCTCCGCCTGCTCTCCCCTCACCCTCTCCCCCACCCCTCCGCTGCTCTCCCCACCCCTCCGCCTGCTCTCCCCTCACCCTCTCCCCCACCCCTCCGCTGCTCTCCCCACCCCTCCGCCTGCTCTCCCCTCACCCTCTCCCCCACCCCTCCACCTGCTCTCCCCCACCCCTCCGCCTGCTCTCCCCCCACCCTCTCCCCCACCCCTCCGCCTGCTCTCCCCCCACCCCTCCGCCTGCTCTCCCCCACCCCTCCGCCTGCTCTCCTCCCACCCTCTCCCACACCCCTCTGCTACCCTCCACCTGCTCTCCCCACCCCTCTGCCTGCTCTCCCCCCACCCTCTCCCCCACCCCGCTGCTGCCCTCCTCCCCCCTCTACCCCTCCACACACACTCCTGTCTGCTCAGATCCCTTCTCCCTTTGTTCTTCCCTCCCATCCCCTCCCCATCTAGTTCCATTGCTTCATCATTACCTCCAAATCTGGCTCCACCAACCAGCCTCCTCACCTGCTACCTACTGCTATATACTAGCAAGCTCATGGAGGCTCTCATTCCTGATGCAAGGTCTCAAGCTGCAATGCCAACTTGCACCTTTTGCCTCCAGAGATGCTGCTTGACCCTAGTCTCTGAATTAACCATGCCACTTTCCATCCTAATGCAGAATTCCACCATATTATGCTCACTGTTGCGCAAGGGGCTTTGCACAACAAGATCGCTGACTAACCTTTCCTCATTACACAATACCCAGTCTAGGATGGCCTGTCCTCTGGTCGGTTTTTCTACATATTGGTTTAAAAACAACATCCAGGAAATCCTTCTCCTCAGCGCTGCTACCAATTTGGTTGGCCTAAACTATATGTAAATTAAAGTCACCCATGATAACTGCTGTACCTTTGCTGCACGCATCCCTAATTTCCTGCTTGTTGCTAACCCCAACCTCCCTACTGCTGCTTGGTGGTCTGTGTACAACACCAAAAATTGTTCATCCCTGTCTTGCAAAAAAATAAAACAGGGAAGGCGGCTCAACTGTGGCTAACGAGGGAAATCAAGGATAGAACGTAGACAAAAATGCTGGAGAAACATAGCGGGTGAGGCAGCATCTATGGAGTGAAGGAATAGGTGATGTTTCGGGTCGAGACCCTTCTTCAGATTGATGTGGGGGTGGGGCGGAGCGGGGGGAAGAAGAAAGGAAGAGGCGGAGACAGTGGGCTGTGGGAGAGCTGGGAAGGGGAGGCGAAGGAGGGAGAAAGCAAGGACTACCTAAAATTGGAGAAGTCAATGTTCATACTGCTGGGGTGTAAATTACCCAAGTGAAATATGAGGTGCTGCACCTCCAATTTGCGGTGGCACTCACTCTGGCCATGGAGGAGGCCCAGGACAGAAAGGTCAGATACGGAATGGGAGGGGGAGTTGAAGTGCTGAGCCACCGGGAGATCAGGTTGGTTAATGCGGACCTTGCGGAAGTGTTGGGCGAAGCGATCGGCAAGTCTGCGCTTGGTCTCACCGATGTAGAGCAGCTGACACCTAGAGCAGCGGATGCAATAGGCGAGGTTGGAGGAGGTGCAGGTGAACCTCTGCCTCACATGGAAAGACTGCTTAGGTCCTTGGATGGAGTCGAGGAGGGGAGGTAAAGCAACAAGTGTAGCATTTCCTGCAGTTGCAAGGGAAAGTACCGGGGAGGGTGTGGTTTGGGTGGGAAGGGACAAATTGACCAGGGAGTTCCGGAGGGAGCGGTCTCTGCGGAAAGGGGAGGAGATGGGAAGATGTGACCAGTGGTGGGATCCCGTTGGAGGTGGCGAAAATGTCGGAGGATTATCTGTTGTATGTGACGGCCGGTGGGGTGGAAGGTGAGGACAAGAGGGACTCTGCCCTTGTTATGAGTGCGGGGGGTTATGGAGTGAGAGCAGAGTTCTGGAATATAGAGGAGACCCTGGTGAGAGCCTCATATACCATATAACCAGATAACAATTCCAGCACGGAAACAGGCCATCTCGACCCTTCTAGTCCGTGCCGAACACGTATTCTCCCCTAGTCCCATATACCTGCGCTCAGACCACAACCCTCCATTCCTTTCCCGTCCATATAACTATCCAATTTATTTTTAAATGATAAAAACGAACCTGCCTCCACCACCTTCACTGGAAGCACATTCCACACAGCCACCACTCATCTATAGTTAAAGAGGGGAAGCCCCGTTCCCTAAAGAATGATGAAATCTCCAATGCCCTGGTTTGGAACACCTCATCCTGGGTGCAGATGCGGCGCAGACGGAGGAATTGGGAGTGAGGGAGTGAGGGATGAAGTCCTTACAGGAAGCAGGGTGGGATAAAGTGTAGCCCAGATAGCCATGGGAGTTAGTGGGTTTGAGCAAAGGTGGCGCGACTGACATTGCTGCGGCCTCTGCAGTCCGTCTGTCTTTTTTACATTTTTGTCCCGTTGGATGTATAGTTTATTAATGGTTTTTATATTGTTTTTAGCTGTGTATATGTGGGGGGGCGGGGGAAACTTTTAAATCTCTTCCCTGTACGGGTGACCCGACCTTTTCTCTGTCGGCTCTCCGTTGTCGTTGGGGCCTAGCAGCGTGGAGCGGCCTCCAACCGGAATGACCTGGGGGCTCCAGTCGCGGAGCCTGCGGACTTACCATCGTGGGGCTGGCCGGCTTCGGAGCGTGGGGAGCTGTGGTGGTGCGCGGCTACGACCCGACCCCAGAGCTTGGAGGCTCCAGCCGCTGGTCCGGTGGACAGTGACATCGGGAGCTCGCGGGTCCCTGGTGGGAGATCGCTTTTAGAAGCTCCCGCAACGGCAACTTCTCCCGCCCGAATTGCGGGGGTTGAGGGTGACCTGGAGCGGGGCCTTGCTTCGCCCGGAGCGGCTTTAACGGCCGCGGGACTTGCCATCGCCCGCCGGGGGCTCCAACATTAAGACCCGGAGCGGGGCCTTGCATTGCCCGGCGGGGACTTTAACATCGGGAGAAGAATGCAACACAGGGGAGACAAGACTTTGCCTTCCATCACAGTGAGAAGGAGATTCACTGTGATAGATGTTTGTGTAAATTGTGTTCTTTGTGTGTCTTGGTTCTTTTCTTGTTGTATGACTGCAGAAACCAAATTTCGTTTGAACTTCTTTTGAGGTTCAA
Source organism: Amblyraja radiata (assembly GCF_010909765.2). Taxonomy (NCBI): domain Eukaryota; kingdom Metazoa; phylum Chordata; class Chondrichthyes; order Rajiformes; family Rajidae; genus Amblyraja; species Amblyraja radiata. The sequence goes on from NC_045972.1 coordinate 1,819,451, forward strand.
ATGACAATAAATTTCTATTGTATTGTATTGTGGATGTCGGTCAGTAGTCTGTTGCGTGTGCCCATAGCTACGCCTTGGATTTGGAGGAAATGGGAGGAGTCAAAGGAAAAGCTGTTGAGGGTAAGGACCAGCTCTGGTAGGCGGAGGAGAGTATCGGTTGATGGGGATTGGTTGGTTCTGCGGTCGAGGAAGAAATTTAAGACCCTCCTAGTAGGGGATGGAGGTGTAGAGTGACTGGACATCCATGGTGAAGATGAGGGAATGGGGAGGGGAACAAAGGTGAGGCCTCTGCTGAGGACAGACCGTTCGGTATCAGAGAGGTAGAGGTCAGGGGGGATGGTGAACACATGGCAAGGATGGGGGTTGGTGCCGGAGGAATGCAGGTGAGTGGACGGAGGCTGAGGCGATGTCTGGGGGGTGGTGGATGGTCAGGGATGAGGGGGGTATGAGGACTACCTTTATTCCCCTCCGTCCCCACCTCAATGAGTTGGGCGTCCGCCATGATGTGGAGCTCTTCTTCCGTCGCCTCCGCATCCAAGCGTTTTTCCTCACCCCCTAGTCATGACCCCTTCTCCCGTCTCCAACGCACCCCCTCCTCTTGGACCCCCCCTCATGGCCATCTACCTGCTTTAGACCTTTTTATTTTAAACTGCCAGCGGGACATCAACCGCCTCAACTTCTACACTCCCCTTTCTCACTGTAACCTCTCCCCCCCCCCCGAACGTACAGCCATCCACTCACTCTCAAACAACCCAGACTGCGTGATCAAACCTGCCGACAAGGGAGGTGCCGTGGTAGTCGGGTGAGCTGATCTCTACAAGGCTGAGGCCAGGCGCCAACTCTCAGACACCTCCTCCTACTTATCCTTGGACCATGACCCCACAGACGGGCACCAGGCCACTATCTCTAGCACCATCACTGACTTCATCAACTCCGGCTCCCTGCCCTCCCAAGCCTTCAACCTCATTGTTCCCCAGCCCCGCATGGCCCGATTTTACCTTCTCCCCAAAATCCACAATCCTGACTGTCCTGGCAGACCCATTGTTTCTGCTTCTTCTGGTCCAACACGTACCTCGACACCATCCTCGTCAAATACCACCCTACCTATGTCCAATACACCTCACACGCTCTTCGTCTCCTCCATGACTTCCGTTTTGTAAGCCCCCGTTCCCTCATCTTCACCATGGATGTCCAGTCACTCTACACCTCCATCCCCCACCAGACTTGAGTCTGAAGAAGGGTCTCACCTATTCCTTCGCTCCATAGATGCTGCCTCACCTGCTGAGTTTCTCCAGCATTTTTGTCTACCTTCGATTTTTCCAGCATCTGCAGTTCTTTCTTAAGAATAGGTAGGCCATTTAGGATTGAGATGAGGAAAAACATTTTCACCCAGAGTGTTGTGAATCTGTGGAATTCTCTGCCACAGAAGGCGGTGGAGGCCAATTCACTGGATGTGTTCAAGAGAGAGTTAGATTTAGCTCTTAGGGATAATGAAATCAAGGGATATGGGGAAAAAGCAGGAACGGGGTACTGATTTTAGGTGATCAGCCATGATCATATTGAATGGTGTAGGCGGTGCAGGCTTGAAGGGCCGAATGGCCTACTCCTGCACCTAATTTTCTACGTTTCTTTTGACTCATGGAGTTCTTCCTGTCTTCTGTTTTTGTTTCTCACTATCCAGGCACCTCATAATTTTGTATATGCCTATCAGGTCACCTCAGCCTCTTCCATACCAAAGAAAACAAATATGCAGGAAGGAAAATAAAGGATTAAAGTGGAATGAGTAGTTAATGCAAAGTAATGGGCCAAAGAACATAATTACAGTTTTATTTGTCAACCCATTCTGACAGACACCTCACAGCTGAAATGCTGCTTCCCTGACAATACGGTGGTGAACACCATCTACATGGACACTGTGGGCCCAAGGGCCTGCCTCTGCTCCACAACTATGACTTACCTGGAATCCCACAGGGAAGTGGATAAGATACAGATTTAGGTAAGTTAGTTGTAAGTTATGGAGTGTTTCCATCACACTTGGTTTCACATCCTCTGGGGCGTGGAATGTGCACCACAGCTAGAAATAGGAGCAACAACAGGTTAGATCACTTGAATCTGGGAATATGCCCAGTGAGTAAGATTCACTTACTACTTGAAGTTTAAGACAAACAACAGTTTCAAATATATAATTCTAAAACGCCATAATTAAGTCAGGCCATATAGATTGAAGCGAGCAACAAAGATAGAAGAAGCAGGTTTACTAGAGTCTTGAATATGCTCTTGAACAGTCAGAGGTAGATAATAGAACCATCAAAGGCAGGCATGGAGGAGGGGAGGGGGAGAGAGGGGAGATAGGGGGAGAGAGAGGGGAGAGGGAGAGGGGAGAGAGGGGAGGGGGAGAGAGGGGAGGGGGAGAGAGGGGAGAGGGGGGAGGGGGAGGGAAAGCGGGTGGGGGAGGGCGTTGGAGGGGGAGGGGAGTGGGGAAGGGGGGTTAGAGGGGGAGGGAGAAAGAGGAGGGGGGAGAGAGAGGAAGGGGAGAGAGGAGGAGGGAGTGGGGGAGAGTATGGAGAGGGGGAGGGAGGTGGATGTGGATGTGGGGAGAGGATGAGGGGAGAGGGTGAGGGGAGAGGGGGAGGGGGAGAGGGCAGAGGGGTGGAGGGGGATGAGGGGAGAGAAAGGAGGGGGAGAGTGGTGGGAGAGGGGGGGGAGGGAGGAAAGGGAAGGGGAGGGGGGTGGGACAGGGCACTACACTGTGCTGCGGATGGCCGGGCGAGTGCAAGTATTGACACAATCAGGGACTGCCGACGTTAACAGTTTACACGCAGGCGATCATCGAGTTGATGTATCACCAACTTTATCAACGGAGTGCTCGACCTCCTGCGGCGACCAGCGTTCGCGGAGAGCCTCCGGGGTCCACGTGGACACCGCGTGTTCCCTCTCCGGGGACGCGCGGGTGTGGGCCCGGAGGAGCGGCGGGCGGTTGACCCTGGTGTGGCCATCGGCTGCCCGCTGCCTGGACCCGCGGGTGGCCAGTCTTGGCCGGGCACGGGAGCAGACAGACGGGGAGATCCCCGCCATCCCTCCTGGCCCTCACCCCTCTGTACCGACCGGGTGCCCAGTTGGCAGGAGTGTGGGGCTGGACTTGGGGAGTGGCCTGGATGTGGAGAGGATGAGTTTCCACCAGAGGCCATAGCCTCAGAACTAACGGATGTTCCTTTAGGAAGCAGATGAGGAGGAATTTCTTCAGTCATAGGGTGGTGAATCTGTGGAATTCATTGCCACAGAAGGCTGTCAATGGATATTTTTAAGGCAGAGATAGATACGATTCTTGAGTAGTACGGGTGTCAGGGGTTAAGGGGAGAAGACAGGAGAATGGGGTTAGGAGGGAGAGATAAATTAGCCATGATTGGATGGCGGAGTAGACTTGAAGGGCTGAATGGCCTAATTCTACTCCTATTACAAACTTATTAAGCTGGAACGATTGTCACCAGACTGATTCCTGGGATGTCAGGACTTTCATATGAAGAAAGACTGGATAGACTCGGTTTGTACTCGCTAGAATTTAGAAGATTGAGGGGGGATCTTATAGAAACTTACAAAATTCTTAAGGGGTTGGACAGGCTAGATGCAGGAAGATTGTTCCCAATGTTGGGGAAGTCCAGAACAAGGGGTCACAGTTTAACAATAAGTGGAAATCTTTTAGGACCGAGATGAGGAAAACTTTTTTCACACAGAGAGAGGGGAATCTCTGGAATTCTCTCCCGCAGAAGGTAGTTGAGGCCAGTTCATTGGCTATATTTAAGAGGGAGTTAGATGTGGCCCTTGTGGCTAAAGGGATCAGGGGGTATGGAGAGAAGGCAGGTACAGGATACTGAGTTGGATGATCAGCCATGATCATATTGAATGGCGATGCAGGCTCGAAGGGCCGAATGGCCTACTCCTGCACCTATTTTCTATGTTTCTAAAAGATTCACAAGGATGTTACCTGGATTATTGTAGAGGCTGGGGCTTTTTTTCCCTACAAAGCAAAAGTCTGAGGTATATAAAATCATGAGGGGCTCAGATAAAGGGAAGACCATAGACTTTTATCCAGTTAAGTATAATTAACATCAAACCCATTTTGGTCACATGACACAATGGGCTGAATGGCCTCCTTGAAAGGTTATAGGCCTTTCTCACGGGGCAACTTGACGCAAGAGGTAACCAGAGTTGAACATCGTGGGAACCTCATACGATAACCGTACGGCATTCGTGGGCCACCGTGGTGCTAACGGCAGGTACTCGTGTAACTTGTTGACTTGGCAGAAAATTCAAGCAAGCTTGAATTTCTCCAAGAGTGACTTGTACACTTGTGGTTGAACATTGAAACATTATATGGACGTAGTTGCCAGTGCGATATCCGTAATAACTCTTGCGTTTACCGTGGGAACTCCTGCGAACGGTGAACCCGGAAGCTGGACAGAGGGGACAGAAGGTGAGTAATCTGGAATGAACATGCTGGTCGTTCTCTGCCCACACGATCTCTACGGAGCTTCCAGGCTGTTTATATATAAAAGAGCATTCCAAAAGTGTCTCACCAGCAATCTGCAGCCTTCAAGAGGTCTTTTTAAATGAAGTGTTTATTTCCAACGTCTGGTAAGTTTCGGTAGAATTGCCACCAGCATTTAGAGAATATGTACCTGTGATTTTGTCCTATTTTTTTCTAATACTCATTAAATCAACGGGAGACTAAAAGTGGCATTTAGATAAACAAAGTTGCTGCCTTGGCGAATATCGATGCTATTATCTTTATGTAAACTGTGAGGGTTCGCAGCTGCCACAATGCGTCTGACGAGTTATACCAATGTAATTTGGCACAAGCTGGTTTAATTGTGGGAAAAACTCTTCAAAGCCCTTCCAAGACGGAGGAATTCCCCAGAAAGTAGCTCGTTTTCTTTTGTAGAACTTTCCTCTGTCAACGCATAGATCTACAGTTAGGGAACCAACTGCCGGTACTGATGTATTTGAGTGTTTCAGGGAATTTCCTCTGATTATTTTCAAGCTTTGTCCATCTCTTTTGAACTCATTTGATTCGATACTATTTGATTTTGGAATGGTGGTTACTTATTATATAAATTATGTGACCTATTTTCTGTTCCTATGATTCTCTAAGTACTTTGTTTATAAATTCTGAACTCGTGAATTCGAGATTTCAGTGGTTTTCTGTATGCGGCTCACTCAGATACACTTGGCACAAACCGGCTTTTCCCATTTGGACCGTATAAGCCGTTTACAATCGCGTTGGACTCACTACATTTCTATGATCAGTAATCGTTTAACATTGAGTATAAACGATTATATTTAATACTCGGAATGCATATTGATTTTAGCGATGCCATATAACTTTCTCTGTATGTGAAGGGAACGATCGCTTCTAGTATGTTTACACCTCTCTGTAAAACATCCATTCTTAAAAAGGTGGTCTCAATATCGCCAATGGAACATGTGTCAATGTGTCAAAGCACTTGTAATGCTTGTCTAAAAAAAGTGACATCATTTGTGCCACGTGATGATTTAACAACACTTCATAGTTCACAATGTTCATTCAAGATTTAACGGGAAAGCTCGGGAGACGGACAAGTCACTCGCACAAATAACAGAAATGCCGAGTACCCGTGGGAACTCTTTATCTACCCCCCGTTATATCGTGTGATATCGTGCTAGACCACGACCACTTCACTCTGGTTACATCTTGCGTCAAGTCGCCCTGTGAGAAAGGCCTATTAACTGCCCAGCTGTAGCCACCCCTTGCATCAACAGTACAGAAGGGTCCCTGCACATGCTCACTCAGTGTTTGTCCTTTGTTAGGTGAGGGGTGATGAGCGTTTCAGTGTCAACAATTGGTATGAAAGATATCCGAGAAATGAAAAACTAAATTACCTGCATTCACGACTGTTAATACCATTAAACTGAGCAATGTTAGTGGTGAACCAAAACTTACTTTACTGACAATGAAAAGGTCTTCTCGGGTAACCACCCCTTCACTGATCTTCCTCTTCACAGCAGCTCCCACCTCTGCCTCATTCATGTAGCTGTAAGCTCCATCGATGTGCCGGTAGCCAGCATCAATCGCGGCTGAAACCGCATCGCCCACCATTTCTGGCTCACTCTGTGCAAAAGAATTCTCCAGAAATAAGCAGACTGAACTGAACCAGGAAAATAAGAAAAGATACATTGACTGAGCAATAGAATGATCACCAGTCACCGGATCACCAGATATCCACTGTATCCAGACCAACCAAAACACTGACTTGTAAATCCGACCACTTTTACTCACACTAACATGGCTAACCCCAAACATTTCAATGGCCAGTGATGTACCCACCACCCAATCACCTTCACTCCCCAGACTCACCACAGCAAAGGTCCTGACATTAATCCCTCAGCAAAACCAACATTAAGACAAGGAAATTCTGGAGCTCTGGAAGAGATTTTTGTATCTTCCCCAGTGAGGTACCAGAAGATTAGAGCGTAGCTAAAGTTGTGCCTTTAATTTAAAAGTTACAAGGACAACCCAGGGTTCTACAGGCCAGTGAGCCTAACATCAAAGGCGAGTATGTTAGTGGAGGGAAATCTGAGACATAGAATCTAACTGCGTTTGGAAAAGCAGGGACTGATTAAGGATAGTTAGCATGGCTTTGTGTGTGGGAGATCACATCTCACAAATAATTGAGGCTTTTTAAAAAAAGATGTTACCAAGAGGATTGAGATGGCTGGATATTGTCTACATGGTCAGCAAGGTCCCACATGGCCAACAAGGTCCCACATGGTAGATTAGCCAAGAAGGTGAGATCTCATGGGATCTAAGGCGAATTTGTCAATTGGGTACAAAGTTGGCTTGCTGGAAGTTTGAGGGTGGTAGTAGGGGGTTGTTTTCCCATCTACACTAGTTCCACCTACCTGCGTTTGGCCCCTTATCCCTCTAAACCTGTCCCGTCCATGTACCTATCTAGATGTTTCTTAAATGTTGTGATACAGCTTGCCTCAACTACCTCCTCCAGCAGCTTGTTCCACACACCCACCACTCTCTGTTTGATAACATTTCTCCTGGGGTTCCTATTAAATCTCCCCCCCCCCCCCCCTCACCTTAAACCTATGTCCTCTGGTTCATTATTCCCGTACTCTGGGCAAGAGAAACTGTGCATCTACCTGATCTATTCATCTTATGATTATGTACAGCTCTAGAAGATCACCCCTCATTCTCCTGCACTCCAAGGAATAGGGTCCTAGCCTGCTTAACCTCTCCCTACAACTCAGGCCCTCGAATCCTGACAACATCCACTTAAATCTTTTCTGCACCTTTCCATCTTGACAACATCTTTCCTATAACACGATGACCAAAACTGAATACTCCTAACCAACATCTTATATAACTGCAACATGACCTTCCAACTTCTATAGTCAATACTCTGATGAAGACCAATTTGCCAAAAGCATTCTAGATCACTATATCTACCTGAGATTACACTTTCATCAAACTATGTACCTGTAACCAAGTGGCATCATTAGAATGTTTAAGAAGGAACTGCAGATGCTGGAAAATCGAAGGTAGACAAAAACGCTGGAGAATAATTCTGGTCATAATCCGGAAGACGCAGGATCATTTCATTCCAAAAAGGAAGAAAGATTCTAAGGGGAGTAGGAGGCAACTGTGGCTGACAAGAGAAGTTAGGGATAGAATAAAACTAAAAGAAAAGATGTATAACACAGCAAAGGAAGACACAAACAATCTCCCAGATTTACTGGAGGACAGAGGATCTAAGGGGGTAGAGGAACTGAAATAAATTTTCATTAAGCGAGAAATAGTATTGGGTAGGCTAATGGGACTGAAGGATGATAAATCCCCTGGGCCTGATGGTCTGCATCCCAGGGTCCTCAGGGAGGTGGATCTAGAAATAGTGGACGCATTGGTGATTATTTTCCAATGTTCGATCGATTCAGGATCAGTTCCTGGGGATTGGAGGATAGCTAATGTTATACCTCTTTTCAAGAAAGGAGCGAGAGAGAAAATGGGGAATTACAGACCAGTTACCTGACTTCGGTGGTGGGAAAGATGTTGGAGTCAATTATTAAAGAGGTAATAATGGGGCATTTGGATAGCAGTAAAAGGATTAGTCCAAGTCAGCATGGATTTATGAAAGGGAAATCATGCTTGATTAATCTTCTGGAATTTTTTGAGGATGTGACAAGTAAAATGGATGAAGGGGTGCCAGTGGATGTAGTGTATCTAGACTTTCAGAAAGCCTTTGAGAGTATAGACTTTTGTGTATCTAGACTTTTGAAAGCCTTTGAAAGTCTCCAGAAAGTCCCGCACGGGAGACTGGTGACTAAAATTAGAGCACATGGTATTGGGGGTAGGGTGTTGACATGGATAGAAAATTGGTTGGCAGACAGGAAGCGAAGAGTAGGAGTGAATGGGTCCTTTTCAGAATGGCAGGCAGTGGCGAGTGGAGTGCCGCAAGGCTCGGTGTTGGGGCCGCTACTGTTTACCATATATATTAATGATTTGGAAGGGGGAATTAGGAACAACACTAGCAAGTTTGTGGATGACACAAAGCTGGGTGGCAGTGTGAACTGTGAAGAGGATGTTAGGAGGTTGCAGGGTGACCTGGACAGGTTGAGTGAGTGGGCAGATGCGTGGCAGATGCAGTATAAAATAAATAAATGTGAGGTTATTCACATTGGCGGCAAAAATAAGGGGGCAGATTATTATCTCAATGGGGTTAAGTTAGGTAAGGGGGAGGTGCAGCGAGAACTGGGCGTCCTTGTACACCAGTCACTGAAAGTTGGTGTGCAGGTACAGCAGGCAGTGAAGAAAGCTAATGGAATGTTGGCCTTCATTACTTCGGAGTCACGTGAGTGATTACGTGAAGAACCCGTCCAGCACGCATGCGCGACATGAGCGTTCACGCAGTGCAACAGCGACGAACGGGAGTACTGGGCGCTCCCGCTACAGTCTTAAAAAAGACGGAGGACGGATTTCGCTACCTCGGCGTTTTTATCACAATACCTATATTTGATATGTTCCGCACAAACTTCCTGCCTCTGGTTGAGAAAGCTGAAAGAGACTTTGACCGCTGGTCAGTCTTACCGTTATCGCTCGCGGCCCGGATAAATCTGGTCAAGATGGTCGTCCTACCCAAATTCCTGTACCTTTTCCAGCATGTTCCTATATTTATCACTAAATCTTTTTTTGATAAATTAGAAAGGAGAATATCTAAATTTTTATGGGGTAGCAAACCGGCCAGAATTCGAAAGACGCTACTACAGTCTCCTAAGAGTGACGGCGGTTTGGCACTTCCTGACTTTAGGCAATACTACTGGGCTGCTACTGGATGAATGATGATTGCGACCACCTACCGACCTGGATACACATGGAAAAGGCGAGTTCACATCTCCCGTTGTGGTCTGTCCTATGCTCTCAACTCCCCCTTTCTATAACATCTGCGGGTGCAGGCCCAATTGCGTCCCTCTCGCTCAAGATATGGAGTCAATTTAGGAAAAACTTTGGTTTACAAGGCCCTTCCATCTTGACCCCACTGCTTAAAAATCACATCTTTAAACCTTCAAGTACAGACTCCGCATTCAATACCTGGCATAGTAATGGCATCAGTAGTATCAAAAACCTATACAAGGATGGCATTTTTTCGTCTTTTGCGGAGCTTTCGTACAACTATAGCCTCCCAAACTCCCACCTTTTTCGTTTTTTCCAGATTAGGAATTTTGTGAAGAAGATATTCCCCCATTTCCCAAATCGTCCCCCTGAAACCCTGACCAATTCCATCCTAGCTCTAGATCCCAACCGGAAGAAATGCATCTCTTTTTTGTACAACTTGTTAGGGTCGGTTATATTGAAACCTTATACCTCATTAAAAGCTGCGTGACTGAGTGCCCTCTATCACAGCTCTGTCTTATTGCAGCTGCTATCCCCTCAACCCCTCCCCCCCCCCTCCCTCCCCACAATCTTAATTTTTTTAAAAACTTTATCTTTTATTTTTTATTTTTTATTTATTTATTTTTTCTTTCTTGTTTATTTATTTATTTTTAAATCGTATTTGTGTGGATGTGTACGTATGTGAGTGTTGTTTGTCCCCGGGTGGCGAGGGTGGGTAAGGGTAAGGGTAAGGGTTTTGAGGGTCGTTTACATACTGTTGTACAATTATGTCCTGATTATCACTGTCTGTTATCATTGTATGTATGCAAATTGCTGTTAAATTCAAAATTCAAATAAAAAGATTTAAACTAAAAAAGACGGACCGTCAGGTAAGTTTACTCTGAGGTTGTATTAGAAAACTTTGCTTTGCTTTGTGTACACCAGGTCGAGACAACTGGGAAAAATGAACAAAGCAAGATAAGCAAAAAAGACTGTCCCCCGTTCGACTCCAACAGAGGAGCGTTCCATCAGGGGGTGGGCGAGAAGCGGCAGGACCGCACACCCTGCAGTCCGCAATTTCTGATACCGAGCTGAGCCCAGTACCGCTAGCGCAGCCTGAGCAGCGGACTGGAGGGAAATCGAGACGGAAGACCAACCGGCCAGTAACATCCGACAACTCAGATGAGGCAGTCTCACCGCCCGAGAGCGGCAGAGACAGCCGCCTGAGCTGCATGGTGTGGCTCATGGAGGAAATGCTCCAGCGAGACTTGCTTTGGGAGCTGGAGCAGTCTCGCCAAGGGAGTTCAGGCACTCCCGCCACAGTGCCTCACAACGCACTGGCCATCGCTTCTCCCTCAGCCGAGGGCAGCGTTGGCGACCAGGGCTGGGCTGGTCAAGAACAGGGGTCACTGGCCGAAGATGTCGGGAGTACGCTTGGAGTACAGGACCAGGAAGTGCTGCTGGGTGTGGTCAACCGCTACGTGGCTACACCACGAGCAGGACGGCCATTAGAGCAAAAACTGGTGGCCAGCATAGACTACCTGTCCTTCAAACCCCTACAAGAGCAGGTAGTCAATGAGGCACTAGAGCTGTATTCAGCCACAGAAAACTGCGTTTCGCTCAACGTACCGGCCATTAACAGCCAAATCTGGGGGTACGTTGGGCAGAACATCCGCAATCAAGAATTGAAATTACAGCGTATTTTCAGGCTCCTGACGTCAGCCATTACATCTTATGCTCGTTCCGTGAATCGGGTGGACATGACCACAAACCAGCAAGACACATTAGCTCTGCTGTGCAACACCCAATACGAGATAAACAACCTCTGTAAGGAGATAATAAGACCTGCCCTCAACCCCAAATTTGCAGGATTGTGCAAAACACCAGCCTCAGAGCCACAAATCCTGCTCTTTGGTAAGGACCTGTCTAAAAAAGTAAAGGACCTGGAAGAAGAGTCCAAATCATTTGGCCTCATGAGGGCAGGCCCCGGAACGAGCAGACCCACAAAACCCAGACGGCAGTACCCCACCGCGTCCACCAGTCGACGTCAACCTCATGGGACTGGTGAAAGCTCGGGGTCCGCATACCATCCCCGAAAACCATTTTTAGGCCAGGGCCCAGAGCGGACCCCATGGAAAATGCACCACCCCCAACCAGCAGCACATCCGACAGCACAACGTCAAACGAAGAAACAGAAGAAGGGAACACACCCATAACCATGAAGGTAGGTGGGTCTGGTTCCTACCAGCATATAAAAAGTGGGGGATCTATACTAACAGGGGGGAGATTACACCTGTTTGTGGAAGCATGGAGGTCTATCACGAATTATAAATATATACTCAACAGTATTTGTGGTTACAAAATAGAATTTGTTCAAGAAAACATGCCACCAGTTCAGCATACACCCCAAAGGGTCTTTACCCTCTCAGTTAAAGAAAAACTAGAGGGTCAAGCAGAACTGGAGAGGTTACTTACAAAGGGTATCATTGAGAAAACCAAACATGAACCTTTGGAATTTGTCTCAAATATATTTACTAAAACTAAAAAAGATGGTGGATGTCGCATCATCATTGACTTGACCTTACTAAATACGTTTGTTAAGTATATACATTTCAAAATGGAAACATTTGTAACTGCCAAACAACTGATTTCCAAAGGATACTTTATGGCAAGCATCGACTTAAAATATGCCTACTATTCAGTACCCATTCAAAAGGATCATCGCAGATACCTGAAATTTACCTGGATGGGACAACAATGGCAGTTTAAAGCGTTGCCTAATGGGCTAACATCAGCCCCAAGATTATTTACCAAGATACTAAAACTAGCCTTGGCAATATTAAGAAAACAGAAACATATTGTCATGGCATATCTTGATGATATCTTAATAGTAGGCAAAACCATGGAATTGGCCAAATCAGCTGTGTCAGCTACCAAACAGTTGTTTGAAACCTTGGGATTTGTCTTACATCCAGATAAATCTAAGTTGACGCCATCCACAACTATGGACTATCTGGGATTCACAATTAACTCAGTCCACATGTCTGTAACGTTGCCAAAAGAGAAAGCAGCAGAATTGGCACAAACATGTAACAATTTAATGGTCAACGATCGACCAACCATTCGACAAGTGGCGAGAGTAATTGGCAAAATAGTAGCAGCATTTCCAGATACACAATTTGGACCTCTGCACTATCAAAACCTACAAAGAGCAAAAGTGCAGGTGTTAAAAAGACATGCAGGTCACTTTGACCGAATCATGAAATTGCCCATTGAAGCAATATCAGAATTACAATGGTGGGTAGGGAATGTTTGGCATAGTTCCAGCCCTATCGTCATCAATAACCCCAATGTTAATTATACAAACAGATGCCAGTGCTCAAGGCTGGGGAGCAACTAATACCATATCCAGCACAGGTGGTAGATGGACTAATCTAGAGTCATCTTTACTACAGACACTGGGCATAAATTATCTGGAAATGTTGGGTGCATTTTATGGTTTAAAAGCATATTCTACGAATATACACCACTTGCATGCTCGTTTACAAATGGATAATACCACGGTGGTGGCCTATATTAACCATATGGGCAGAATAAAATCGATATCATGTGACAATTTGGTCAACACAATCTGGCAATGGTGTGTCGATAGACATATTTGGCTATCAGCAACTTACCTACCAGGTAAGCTAAATACAGTGGCAGACACCAGGTCACACAAATTCAATGATAACAACGAATGGATGTTAAATCCCAAAGCATTTGCTAAAATTACAAAGAAATATGGCACGCCACATATCGATCTGTTTGCATCCAGACTATATCACCAGGTACCAATGTATGTCGCTTGGGAACCAGACCCTGAGGCAGCAGCGATAGATGCATTTGCGCTGGACTGGGGAAAATTCTTCTTTTATGCTTTTCCTCCCTTCTGCCTCATCAGTCGGGTACTACGCAAAATACAAATGGACTCTGCTTCAGGTATTTTGATAGTACCCGACTGGCCATGGTTCCCAGTGGTCCTCGACATGTTCATCGAAACCCCAATAACCTTTCCCAGCAGCCCAGACTTATTAACTCACCCGGTATCAGGCATAAGCCACCCATGCCACGATAAAATTAAACTACTGGGTTGCAGATTATGAAAAGACCACTGCTGGGCCTGGGATTGTCAGACAACACTATCGACACGATGACAGCATCCCACCACATGTCCACAAGGAAACAATACTTGTCAAACATCAGAAAGTGGGAAAGATACTGTTCGAATACAGGAACTACATATTCAACTACTACAATAACCAATGTACTGGAGTTCTTGGCAGGTCTTCACCACAATGAAGGACTCAGCTGTCAGCCTACTTAATTCAGGCACCAGGACAACAGGCCATAGGGTCTCACCCGCTGGTGATCAAACTCATGAGAGGCATATTCAACTCTAATCCCCCCAGACCTAGGTACACCCAAATCTGGGATGTCAGTGTGGTCCTGACATACCTAAGGGGATGGTCACCAGCCAGGTCCCTCACCCTGGAACAGCTAACCCCGAAGACGGTCATGCTGATAGCACTTTGTCTCAGCACAAAGAGTCCAGTCCCTCCATCTACTACGATTGGACAATATGGTTATAACACGAGACCGTGTCTCATTCACCATTCAGGAGCTGGTCAAACAGAGCAGACCAGGAACATCAGGTCCAGTTATGGATTTCCGGGCATACCCACCTGAACCACGGACATGTGTCATGACCCACTTACTAAATTACATCGACACAACAAGAAATCCCCGAGGGAGAGAAAAAGCCTATGGGTCCGCCACAAGAAACCTCATGGTCGGGTGACGAGCCAAACTATCTCAAGATGGCTCAAGCAGGTACTGGAAGCTGCTGGAGTAAATACTAACGTGTATACATCTCACTCCACCAGGGCAGCATCCACATCGGCGGCTAAGAGGATGGACGTGCCTATGGACCACATCCTGGCTACAGCGGGGTGGTCTAGGGAGAAAACGTTCCAAACATTTTATAATAAGCCGCTGGCAGAACCTGTATCGTTTGCAGAAAAAGTGTTAGAATCTGCAAATATATAATTTAAGCCTATTTTTGCATTTTTGTTTTTTGTTATTGTTTAATAAACACCATTATTGTTTTACAAACAGATTCATGGTTGATTACGATAACATACTTCCTCCCTCGAATGACTTCGGCAGCGAGTGAAGTATGAACTGTTACACGGTTTGAAATCATAGAGCTTTAAAATCTTCACGTAGTCACTCACGTGACTCCGAAGTAAAATAGTAAGATTAAATGAGAACTTACCAGTTCGAAGTTTGATCTGTATTTTATGAGGAGTTACGATGAGGGATTATGTGCCCTCCGCTCCCACCCTCAATTATAGAGATCAACTGGTATTTAAGTTCTCCTTTTCTTTACTATGTTTATTTCAATTATTGTGCTTTTCTGTGATTCCACACGGCTGCTTTGAAGTATGATAGATAGATAGATAGATATAAGTATGTCGCGCATGCGTGCTGGACGGGTTCTTCACGTAATCCCTCATCGTAACTCCTCATAAAATACAGATCAAACTTCGAACTGGTAAGTTCTCGTTTAATCTTACTATTTCAGTATACGAGTAAAGAGGTTCTTTAGTTGTATAGGGCTCTGGTGAGACCACATCTGGAGTATTGTGTACAGTTTTGGTCTCCGAATTTGAGGCAGGACATCCCTGTGATTGAGGCAGTTCAGCGTAGGTTCACAAGATTGATCCCTGGGATTGATAAGGCTGAATTAAGTTAAAAATATAAGAAGATATTAAATTGGTTCCTGGGCTAGCTTACAGCTTATATTTAGTCTCAAATTAGGCTTTTCTCCAGTAGAATAGTACAGAAAGGCAAGTTAGTTGCTGTGTATTGAGATAATGAATACTATAACATTTGTCTCCCAAGTGACGAGAGAGTAAGCAGAGAAGAAGCTGGATTGATCTCTTTGATATGTAAAATGCCTTGCACCAAATGTCCAATGTTTATGAGGGAGGTGGTGACGAGAGAGGAAACTAGATTGATCTAAGGGATTTTGACAAATGGCTGATGTATTTGAGAGGTAAAATGCCTTGCACCAAATGTCCGATGTTTATGAGGGAGGAAGTGACGAGAGAGGAAACTAGATTCATCTAAAAGGTATTAACAAATGGCCAAAGTCTTTAAAATGAAAAAATCTTGTACCATATGACAAAATGTCTTTGATGTGATGCATTCTGTAGAAACCTTTATTTTCCTGTTCCTCTGACCATGACTAATGTTTGTGGAATGTGCTAAGGTGACAAAAAAACACTATATATACAATGTAATTCTGTTGTTCGAAGAAGTGGACTGAGGACAGTGAAGTGTCTGTATTGCTCACTTGACTAGAGTTCTTCCTCCCTTCCATCGGCCGATAATAAGTAAAGTTTTGAACTGGTCAACTAAAAGTTTGTGAGTTGTCTGTTTATTAAGAAGCGAACCTGGTCAGTAGTTATAAAAGTAACTTTTTCAGGATGGCGGGACTGTCATTAGAGGAAAGATTGAAAAGACTAGGCTTGTATTCACTGGAGTTTAGAAGGATGAGGGGAATATCTTATAGAAACATATAAAATTATAAAAGGACTGGTCAAGCTAGATGCAGGAAAAATGTTCCCAATGTTGGGCGAGTCCAGAACCAGGGGCCACAGTCTTAGAATGAAGGGGAAGCCATTTAAGACTGAGGTGAGAAATAACATTTTCACCCAGAGAGTTTTGTGGAATTTGTGGAATTCCCTGCCACAGAGGGCAGTGGAGGCCAAATCACTGGATGGATTTAAGTGAGAGTTAGATAGAGCTCTAGGGGCTAGTGGAGTCAAGGGATATGGGGAGAAGGCAGGCACGGGTTATTGATTGGGGACGATCAGCCCCCAATGATCACAATGAATGGCGGTGTTGGCTCGAAGGGCCGAATGGCCTCCTCCTGCACCTCTTTTCTATGTTTCTAAACTCAGCAGGTGAGGCAGCATCGATGGAGCGAAGGAAATATTCAACGTTTCGGGTCGAAACATTGCTCATTTCCTTCGCTCCGTAGATGCTGCCTCACCCGCTGAGTTTCTCCAGCAATTTTGTCTACCTCTGGCATAATTAGTAAATTTATGGATTGCGTCAAAACTGGTGATGAGGTTATTTAAGGTTTCGATATGGGTTTGAAGAGGATCTAGATCAACTGGGAAAGCGGGGAAAGGAAAGGCAGATGTCATTTAACACATCGAGTGCAAAGAGATGTAATTTGACAATTTCAATGACAGAGCTGCAATGAGTGTCGTAGAACAGCAAGACCCAGGGATACAAGGTCATAGTTCCCCAAAAGTGGCAAATCTGTAAATAAAGCTGGTAAAGAAAGCAGACGGCACTCTGCCAGATGGGCCACTGACTACAAGAATTGGGAGATCATGTACAGCTGTAGACGATGTTGGTGAGGATGTATTTGGAGTGGTTATAGAAGACCTGACTTGTGGAAATCTGTCTTCCAGACTCTATTCTTACAGGTAGACCACTTGAAACCCATGACCAGGAAGAAATGCAGAGATGACCTGTCCAATTCCTCCCTCTGATTGTAAATGTTCAAACTCTGAGCCAAGCTCGATAGCTGTCTTTTATTAAACTGCTTGCTGATCACAGACCAGCTGCTCCCATCACTCAACTCAGCTACATCCAAACGTCCAAACACTTCAACTCCCTGGTAACAACTCCTACCATCTACACTGACCTTCTCCAGTCTCGGTTTTGTATATCAGTCTCCAAGAACTGTTATGGCTCAATTATCAGTTTTGGGGAAATTATTCATTTCAAACTTGGGAAAATTTCCATGCACAGATGGTTGTCAAGGAGACTTGCATAATGGTGTTAATCTACAGATTTGCACAAGAACTCATACATAAACAACTACTGTGGCCTTGACATCCACCATCATGAAATGTTGAGAGGCTAGTTATGGAATGCAATAAATCCAGTCTACCCAGCGGCCTTGACCCACGTGTTCAAGAAGGAACTGCAGATGCTGGAAGATCGAAGGTACACAAAAATGCTGGAGAAACTCAGCGGGTGCAGCAGCATCTATGGAGCGAAGGAAATAGGTGACGTTTCGGGCCGAAACCCTTCTTCAGACTGATGGGGGGTGGGGGGGAGAAGGAAGGAAAAAGGGAGGAGGAGGAGCCTGAGGGCGGGGGGATGGGAGGAGACAGCTCGAGGGTTAAGGAAGGGGAGGAGACAGCAAGGGCTAGCAAAATTGGGAGAATTCAACGTTCATGCCAACCGGACGCAAGCAACCCAGGCGGAATATGAGGTGCTGTTCCTCCAATTTCCGGTGTTGCTCACTCTGGCAATGGAGGAGACCCAGGACAGAGAGGTCGGATTGGGAATGGGAGGGGGAGTTGAAGTGCTGAGCCACCGGGAGTTCAGGTAGGTTATTGCGGACTGAGTGGAGGTGTTTGGCGAAACAATCGCCCAACCTCCGCTTAGTCTCACCGATGTAAATCAGCTGACATCTAGAGCAGCGGATGCAGTAGATGAGGTTGGAGGAGATACAGGTGAACCTTTGTCGCACCTGGAGCGACTGCTTGGTTCCTTGAATGGAGTCGAGCGGGGAGGTGAAGGGACAGGTGTTGCATTTCTTGCGGTTGCAACGGAAAGTGCCCGGGGAGGGGGTGGTACGGGAGGGAAGGGAAGAATTGACAAGGGAGTTGCGGAGGGAGCGGTCTTTGCGGAACGCAGACATGGGGGGAGATGGGAAGATGTGGTGAGTGGTGGGGTCACGTTGGAGGTGGCGGAAATGGCGGAGGATTATTTGTTGTATTTGCCGGCTGGTGGGGTGAAAGGTGAGGACTAGGGGGACTCTGCCCTTGTTGCGAGTGCGGGGATGGGGAGAGAGAGCAGTGTTGCGGGGTATGGAAGAGACCTTGGTGCGAGCCTCATCTATGGTGGAGGAGGGGAATCTCCGTTCCCTGAAGAGCGAGGACATTTCCGATGCCCTGGTGTGGAACGTCTCATCCTGGGAACAGATGCGGCATAGGCGGAGGAATTGGGAGTAGGGGATGGAGTCTTTACAGGGGGCAGGGTGGGAAGACGTGTAGTCCAGATAGCCATGCGAGTCAGTGGGTTTGTAGTGTATGTCGGTCAGAAGTCTGTCCCCTGCGATGGAGATGGTGAGGTCAAGGAATGGTAGGGAAGTGTCGGAAATGGTCCAGGTGTATTGGAGTGCCGGATGGAAGTTGGTGGTGAAGTGGATGAAGTAAGTCAGTTGTGTGTGGGTGCAGGAGGTGGCCCCAAAGCAGTCGTCAATGTAACGGAGGTAGAGGTCGGGGATGGGGCCCTGGTGCGTATTGAACAAGGATTGTTCAGCGTACCCGACAAAGAGGCAGGTGTAGCTGGGGCCCATGTGTGTCCCCATAGCTACGCCTTGTGTTTGGAGGAAATGGGAGGAGTCAAACGTAAAGTTGTTGAGGGTGAGGACCATCTCCGCTAGGCGGAGGAGAGTGTCAGTGGCTGGGTATAGGTTGCTCCTCTGGTCGAGGAAGAACCGGAGGGCTTTGAGGCCATCCTGGTGGGGGAGGGAGGTGTAGAGTGACTGGACGTTCATGGTGAAGATGAGGGGGTGAGGGCCTAGAGAGTGGAATGCGCGGAGGCGGCAGAGAGTGTCTGAGGTATCTAGAACATAGGTGGGAAGGGATTTGACCAAGGGGGATAGTATGGAGTCAAGGTATGTGGAGATGAGTTCGGTGGGGCACGAACAGGCAGAGACAATGGGTCTGCCGGGAGAGCCGGGTTTGTGGGTTTTGGGGAGAAGGTAAAAACGGGCTGTGGGGAACGATGAGGTTGGAAGCTTGGTCGGGCAGGGCATGGGAATTGATGAAGTCGGTGATGGTGCTAGATATGGTGGCCTGGTGCTCGTCAGTGGGGTCATGGTCCAGGGGTAAGTAGGAGGAGGTGTCCGAGAGTTGGCGCATGGCCTCAGCTTTGTAGAGATCGACGCGCCAGACTACCACGGCACCTCCCTTGTCGGCTGGTTTGATGACCCAATCTGGGTTTTTGCGGAGTGATTCAATGGCAGTGCGTTCAGGGGAGGAGAGATTGGAGTGAGACAGGGGAGTGGAGAAGTTGAGGCGGTTGACGTCGCGGCGGCAGTTATGGATAAAGAGTTCCAGAGCCGGGACGTTACGAGGGGGGTTCCACGATGAAGGGGTGCGTTGGAGACGGGAAAAGGGGTCATCATTGGGGGGGCGAGGACTCCTTCCCATGGAAGTGCGCTGTGAGGCGGAGGCGACGGTAGAAGCGCTCCAAGTCATGGTGGGCGCGGAACTCATCGAGATGGGGACGGAGGGGGACAAAGGTAAGACCTCTGCTGAGGACAGACCGTTCGGTGTGGGAGAGGGGGAGGTCGGGGGACCCGATGGTCGGAGTCCCGTGGCAGTTGAGTCGGGGTCCGCGGGCGATGCGTGGGAGGTCCCGGTGGGTGGATAGTCGGCGGGGCGGCGCGGGTCGGCCATAGCGGTGGGGCTGCGCGGGTCGGCCATAGCGGTGGGGCGGCGAGATGAGTCGGGTGCGTTGCGGCGGCCATGTTGGGGGAGCGTTGCCGGGTGGGTCGGGTCTGGCGGCGGTGTCCGGTAGGACGGGTCCGGTGGCGATGTTAGGCGGGCCCAGTGCGGCGGCGATGTTCAGTGGGCCCGGTACGGCGACGATGCTGGATGGGCCCAGTGCGGCGGCGATGTCGGGTAGGCCCGGTGCGGCGATGAGGCTAGGCGGTCCCGGAAGTTAGGCGAGGGTCGGAGGAATCAGCGATGGGGAGGGGGTCCAAGTTACCGTAGAAGCGGCGAGGCTGGGCGTCATCGGTAGGCAGGTGAGGGTCGGCGGCAGCATCGACGTGGAGGTCGGTAAAGGCGGCGTCCTGGTGAGTATTGAAGGCGCTCCTTGTGGCTAAGATGGCGTCGCGGGACTCGGGCAGGCGATGCAGCCTGCTGGTTGTTGAGTCGCGGGGCGTCGGTAGCGGCCTGGAGGCGGGACAATTTAAGGGCCTTGGTGGAGTTGAGGTAGGCCAGGAATTTTTGATTGAAGAGGTGGATCTTCCGGCGGATTAAACAACAGGTCCACCTCGGACTGGATCCTCAACTTCCTGACCAACACACCCCAATAAGTGAGGACAGGGGACAAATCATCCTCGACGATAATCCTCAACACTGGTGCTCCCCAAGGATGCGTTCACAGACCCCTTCTTTACTCCTTGCACACCCACGACTGCAGCCATGTACAAATCTAATTCAATTTTCAAATTCGCAGACGATACCAGCATTGTGGGCCTGATATCAAATAATGATGAGACAGAGTACAGGAAAGAGATTGAGAACCTCATGTCCTGGTGCTGAGATACAACCTTTCTCTCAACCTCAGCAAGATAAAGGAGATAGTGATCGACATCAGGAAGCAAAGTCTTCAGGAAGCGAAGTCCAACTGGGGTAACGTAGACCCCTGTTTGCATCGAAGGTGCCAAAGTAAAGATGGTTGAAAACCTCAAGTTCCTCGGAGTAAATATCACCAACAACTTCTCCTGGACCACCCATATCGAAGCAACGGCCAAGAAAACACACCAACGCATCCTTAGAACGCTTAGTAAGTTCGGCATGCCCCAACAACTCTCACCAACGTTTACAGATGCATTTTGTGTAGAAAGCATTTTATCGGGTTTGGGAACAGTTTCAGCTAGGTGTGCAAACACACACTTCCAGATTTAGGGACAATTTCTTACCAGCTGTTGTCAGGCAACTGGACCATCCTGCCACAACTGGAGTGCAGTCCTGAACTACCATCTACCACATTGGAGACCCTCAGACTATCTTTGATCAGACTTTACTGGCTTTACCTTGCACTAAACATTATTCACATTATTCCCTTTATCATGAACCTGTACAATGTGAATGGATCAATTGTAATCATGTATTGTCTTTCCACTGGCTGGTTAGCATGTAATGAAAGCTTTTCACTGTACCTTGGTACACTTGACAATAAACCAAACTAAACTAACTAAACTCTGTGTGTTGTGTGCAGTTCTGGTTGCCATTCTGTAATTAAGATGTGATTAAGCTAAAGAGGGTGCAGAAAAAAATCACAGGGATATGACCGGGAACTAAAAGGAACTTATTTCCCTGGACCACAAAAGGCTGTGGTCCCAGGGCAGGGGAGTCTAAAACTAGAGACAAATGTTTAAGGTGAGAGGGAAATAATTTAAAGGGCACCTGAGGGACAGGTTTTTGTACACAGAAGGTGGATTAAGTATTGGGAAGGGTACAGTTACAATGTATAAAAGACACAACCTTGTAACTGAGTGTGTCAGGAAACATCCC
The DNA here is from genome assembly GCF_010909765.2 of Amblyraja radiata. Lineage (NCBI taxonomy): Eukaryota > Metazoa > Chordata > Chondrichthyes > Rajiformes > Rajidae > Amblyraja > Amblyraja radiata. The sequence continues at coordinate 1,841,252 of NC_045972.1, forward strand.
TGGAGCACATGGACAGGCGATGTTTAATGGCTGAGACCCTCCGTTAAATTCAGTTACAGAGAAAAGGCAGGAACAGGGGAGCCTGAAGTGACCTCTTCAATGGTGCAGCAGATACGAGGGGCCGAATGGCCTCCTGCTGCCCCTATTTTCTGTGTTTCAACATAATCTGCAATAAGACATTTGGCTAGACATCGCCGCACGGTCGGGTCTGGTTCAGGTCAGGTTAGGGTCAGGGCTGGGTGAAGTTAGGGTCAGGGCTGGGTCAGGTTAGGGTCAAGTTAGGGTCAGGGCTGGGTCAAGTTAGGGTCAGGGCTGGGTGAAGTTAGGGTCAGGGCTGGGTGAAGTTAGAGTCAGGGCTGGGTCAGGTTAGGGTCAAGTTAGGGTCAGGGCTGGGTCAAGTTAGGGTCAGGACTGGGTGAAGTTAGGGTCAGGGCTGGGTCAAGTTAGAGTCAGAGCTGGGTGAAGTTAGTGCAGGGCTGGGTGAAGTTAGGGTCAGGGCTGGGTGAAGTTAGGGTCAGGGCTGGGTGAAGTTAGGGTCAGGGCTGGGTGAAGTTAGGGTCAGGGCTGGGTGAAGTTAGGGTCAGGGCTGGGTGAAGTTAGGGTCAGGGCTGGGTGAAGTTAGGGTCAGGGCTGGGTGAAGTTAGGGTCAGGGCTGGGTCAGGTTAGGGTCAGGGCTGGGTGAAGTTAGGGTCAGGGCTGGGTCAAGTTAGGGTCAGGGCTGGGTCAAGTTAGGGTCAGGGCTGGGTCAGGTTAGGGTCAAGCTAGGGTCAGGGCTGGGTCAAGTTAGGGTCAGGACTGGGTGAAGTTAGGGTCAGGGCTGGGTCAAGTTAGGGTCAGGGCTGGGTCAGGTTAGGGTCAAGCTAGGGTCAGGGCTGGGTCAAGTTAGGGTCAGGGCTGGGTGAGAGAAGGGTTAATAGGGATGGTTGATTTATACTAGAACTCTGAAAATTATAACTTAGAAAGAAATAAGGTGTCAGCAGAAGCCAGACTGCTGGTCGAAGAAAGTAACAATATACAGGACAGAGGGAACTTCTAGATAAAGAAGTAACAGATAAATACTCCAGCAGAAGCCTTTGACGTCAGGAGATGTTCCGAGACGTTTCTGGACGTTCTCGTGGGAATGTGGGCTTTATGTTATGATTGGACGAAGCTCGATGGGGAGACATGAGGTGGTGACCATAGTGAAGAAAGGTATAAAAAGATAGATACAACCTCCATTTTTGTGTGTCTCTAGAGGATGATAGAGGAGAGACACCCTTTTCTGCGCAGAAATGTAATAAAGGAAAACTTGTTTCTTGACCTTGTCTCTGAAGAGTTTGTGATTGAATTTGTATCTTACAGCTGGGTGAAGTTAGGGTCAGGGCTGGGTGAAGTTAGTCAGGGCTGGGTCAGGTTAGGGTCAGGGCTGGGTCAGGTTAGGGTCAGGGCTGGGTGAAGTTAGGGTCAGGGCTGGGTCAAGTTAGGGTCAGGGCTGGGTGAAGTTAGGGTCAGGGCTGGGTGAAGTTAGGGTCAGGGCTGGGTGAAGTTAGAGTCAGGGCTGGGTCAGGTTAGGGTCAAGTTAGGGTCAGGGCTGGGTCAAGTTAGGGTCAGGACTGGGTCAAGTTAGGGTCAGGGCTGGGTCAAGTTAGAGTCAGAGCTGGGTGAAGTTAGTGCAGGGCTGGGTGAAGTTAGGGTCAGGGCTGGGTCAGGGCTGGGTGAAGTTAGGGTCAGGACTGGGTGAAGTTAGGGTCAGGGCTGGGTGAAGTTAGGGTCAGGGCTGGGCTTGGCGGGCCATGGGCCTGGCAAGCAGAGGAGAGGGCCCGTGTTTCCCGCAGCCTGGGGCAACCTTCGCCCGCTCGGCCCCGGGGGTGCGGGTGAGCCGGATCCTAAAGCCCCGGCCGGGAGTCGCCTGTTACCTTCCAAGTTCCGAAGCCCAGGAGCGGCATCCAGGAGCCATCGTTAAGCTGCCGCCGGGCGGTGGAGACGTTCATCTCGCCGCGCCCGCTCCGCTCCATGTTCTTTGGTCAGGTCAGGTCCGGCCCCGGCCCCTCCTCTCCCGGCCCCTCCTCTCCTGGCCCGGCCCGGCCCGGCCCACTCCCTGCTCTGGCTGGAGATAATTTGCAGGACAGTCGAGATCAAAGAACATAGAGCGGAGCAAGATGACCCACTTCTGCAAAATCCAATGGGCTGACGTGTAGTACGGAAAGTGTAAGTCGTTGTTTTCTCCCAGAGTGGAGAATGTCTCACTTCAGATTCCACCTCCACCTGCCCGGCCCGGCCCGGCCCCCAGCTCAGCGCCAGGCCCAGCCCGGCCCAGCCCAGCTTGATCCGGCAGCTCAAAGGAGAAGAACTTCTTAGAAAGGAGAAAGCTCAAAGGAGAAACAAGGAGAAACAAGGAACTGCAGACAGACACAAAGTGCTGGAGTAACTCAGCGGGACAGACAGTATATGTGGAGAGAAGGAATGGGGGGGGGGGGGGGACGTTTCGGGTCGAGACCCTTCTTCAGACCCATTCCTTCTCTCCAGAGATGCTGCCTGTCCCGTTGAGTCACTACAGTATTTTGTGTCATTCTCCAGCATCTGCAGTTCCTTCCCACACAACAATGAACTGCAGATGCTAGCTTACAAAAAAAGCACACCGTGCTGGAGTAACTCAGTGGGTTATCCCGGGAGAACATGGATAGCCAATGTTTCGAGACTGGACCCTCCTTTGTGAATATGAAAAACAGTTCCAACCCGAAACACACATATCCATGTTTTCCAGGGATGCTGTCAGATCCACTTGAGTTACTCCAGCACTTTGGATCATTTTGTTAATAAATCAGCCTCTACAGTTCCATGTTTTTACAAGTAATAGCTGAATACAGGTGAGGGTTTTTTTTTGATAGGCAGATGGTTGAACAAAGGCCACAGATAAAAAGGCAAAAGGTGTGAGATAGGGATAGAAGACATGTGAATTGTAAAGGCTGAGGAAAGAAAATAGTTGGAAAAATGGCGGGTGGGGAGGCAGTGGAGAGAAATGAGTATAAGAGCTACCCAAGTGGAATATGAGGCGCTGTTCGTCCAGTTTGCGTGTGACCTCACTCGAGCAATGGATGAGGCCCAGAACAGAAAGGTCAATATGGGAATGGGAAGAGGAAGAGGAAGAGGAAGTAAAATAGTTAGCAACTGGGAGATCCAACAACTCTCATTCGGCGAAATAGTGGCCGTGTCTACATTTGGTCACGCCGATGTAATGGGTACTGGATGAACTTAATCAATAGATAAGCTTGAGGGGGTGCACGTGGACCGTTGTCTCACCTGGAAGAACTGCTGTGGTTCCTGGATGGATGTGAGAGAGGAGGTATAGGGGGGTCTCACGTAAGGTCACTGGGTCATAGGGCTTGACGCATGGAGCCGCTCAATCTATCTGGAGGACATCCGTAACTTCCGGTATATGTTATTAATGCAAGAAACGCGTACTTTCCTACCTGTTAAAAAAACGCCCAAATGTTGAATTAATGCGCTGAAAAAAATTGTGGAAGTCGGAGTAAGTGTGAGAGACATGTACCCAACTTCAGAATTCCAAAAGTGAAGCGAAATGAAGGTAAAGAGAAGCGAGAGCTAAAGGGACAACAGCAGCTAAAGTGCTTGGCGAACATTGGCTGGGCAGATATCGGAATTGAAAATATTGGGAATTATCGCGTTTGCTCACTGCATTTCATCAAATAAGGCATTATTTGTGTTTTTTCCTTGATTCCTTTGGTATCTAAAAAGTCTCAGAAGTGATAAATCTGGCTGTAAAATTTTCTTCAGATGCGGTTTCATTTTGTATGTAAAAACCCACTTGAGAACCATGGGCGATTTATAAAATTTACAGCCAGATTTATCACTTCTGAAACTTTTTAGATGCCAAAGGAATCAAGAAAAAACACAAATAATGCCTTAGTTGATGAAATGCAGTGAGCAAACGGCCAATGTTCGCCAAGTACTCTGTCTGTTGCTGTCCCTTCAGCTCTCGCTTCTATCTACTGTCATTTCTCATCACTTTTAGAATTCTGAAGTAGGCTAAATGCCTCACACGCTTATCCCGATTTCCATAATTATTTACAGCGCAAAAATTGACAATTTCAGCGGGTTTTAACGGGCCCGCTACGCTGGAAACTATGGTAAGTGCCTACCTGCAGTTCATCGCGTGTAATCCAGTTGGTGTAGCGTAGCAACAGTACGGGTCATGGGTCGTGACCCGACTGCCGTGAAACCTCCCTATAGGGGCAGATGAAGGGAGAGTAGCTGGGGAAAGTACCCAGGGAGGGGCTGGTTTACGTGGGTAAGGATGAATGAACCGAGGAGTTGCGGAGGAAGCCGTCTCTGTGGAAGGCAGAAACGGGTTGGGATGTGATTGCTGATCACGTTAAATGTGATGGAAATGTGGGAGAATGGCAACGTTCCATTTATCCACCAATTTCTGTAGAAAAAGTTGCCCTCCGTGTCCATTTCCCGCTCTCGCCCTAACATGCCCTTCCCTAATCTCTCCTACCCCAGAGCATAGCAGAGGGCACAAATTACTATTGCCATTCACTTTATCAATGCCTTTTCTGGTTTTATTAACATCTGGTTTAGTTTGGTTTATGATTGTCAGGTGTACCAAGATACAGTGAAAAGCTTGTTTTTGTGCTATCCTGTCAAGGAAAAGCCTATTCAGGAATGCAATCAAGCCATCCACAGTGCACAGATAATTGGTCAAAAGATAATTGATAATTGAAGTCTGATATGTTTAGTTTAGTTTAGAGATGCAGCGCGGAAACAGACCCTTCAGCCTACTGGGTCCGCGCCGACCAGCGATCCCTGCACATTAACACTATCCGACACCCACTAGGGACAATTTTTTCATTTATCAAGCCAATTAACCTACAAACCTGTACATCTTTGGAGTCTCAAAGAAAACGGGTCACGGGGAGAAGGTACACAGCGCCCGTAGTCATGATCGAACCCGGGTCTCCGACGCTGCATTTGCTGTAAGGCAGCAACTCTATCGCTGCGCCACCGTGACCGCCCTAAAGAAATACATAAAGAAAGTTTAAAGGTTCCCAATGAGGTAGATGGGAGGTCAGGACCGCACTGTAACCGATACGAGGACTGTTCAGTTGCCCTATAATAGCATGAAAAAGAAATAAGCCTTATCAACCTGTCTGTATAAATCAAACCTTGCCTACCCAGCAACATCCCTTGAAAATCTCTTCTGCATTCTTTTCAATTTAATCACATCCTTCCTTTAACAGGCCACCAAGAACAGTATGACAAGGAGCCACGCCAGCCTCTTGTACAGTTGTAACATGACATGTAACTCCTGTACTCAATAAACTGTACAATGACGACAAGCATAGTAAATAGTGGCATTTAGGAGCGTTTTAGATGGGCACATGAATGTGGAAGGAATGAAGTGATATGGAACATGTGTAGGCAGCAGAGAACAGTTTTAGCACGGACTGTGGGCTGAGAGGTCTGTACCCTCTGCTATGCTCTATGTTCCATGTTCCATGTCATGTATGATGATATTGACATGCTCATTACTGGGAACACACCTGACTATTATGTACACCACAGACACAGAACCTTTGGCCACTGCATCTATTGCCTTAATTCCACATCCCTGTATGCTCTGCTCAATCAAGTACTTATCCAGATGACTCTCAAAAGTTGTTATTATTTCTGCTTTTGTGTAAAAAAAATGTACTCCTCCCTTTAAACCACCTCTCTTTCACCTTAAACCCTGACCCCTTGTTTTGAACACTTTGACCATCACATCTCCTTCCATCCAGTCCATTTTCATGGTACATTTCAGGAAGATTGGAAGTATCATCAACGATGCCTGCCACCCTGGCCATTCCCATTTCTCTCTTCCACCTTCTGGGAAAAGATACAGGGTTTGAAAGCTCAGATGTCCAGACTTAAGTACAGCTTTCTCCCCATTGCTATCAGACTCATGAACCAATCACCTCTCTTACACCTTCTTCCTGAAGGTGTTGCCATGTACTCTCACCTTAATTGTTAACTTCTACACCTGAGACACCTCAAACACTTCAACAACAGTGTCAGAGGTTATGGGGAGAAGGCAGGAGAATGGGGGTAGGAGGGAGAGATAGATCAGTCATGATTGAATGGCAGAGTGGACTTGATGGGCTGAATGACCTTACTCTGTTCCTATCACTTATGATCTTATGAACACATCAATAACTTCCAACTCCTGGGCCACCATTGCCCCATCTTTACTATGGACGTCCAGTCCCTTTACACCTCCATTCCCATTAAAGTGTCGCAAGGCCCTCTGGAGCTTCCTTGAAAAGAAACCCATTCAGGTCACCACTACCAACATTTTCCTCCACCTGGCAGAACTTGCCCTCACCTTCAACAACCTCTCTTTTGACACTTCTCTCTTTCTTCAAGTTAATGGTGTAGCCATGGGCACTTGCATGTGCCCCAGCTATTGCTGCCATTTTGTCGTTTACGCTGAACAGTCCTTGTTCCAAATGTCCACCGGCTCTGCTACATCAATGACTGCCTCAGTGCTACCTCCTGCACCCATGCTGAACTCGTTGACTTCCTCAAGTTTACCACCATCTTCACCATTCCTTCATATTTACCTGGACTATCTGTGATACCTCTCTGTCTCCATCACAAGGAACAGAGTATTGACTAATGTTTATGATAAACCCACTTCAAGTTCAAGTTCAAATGAGTTTATTGTCATGTGTCCCTGTATAGGACAATGACATTTTTGCTTTGCTTCAGCACACAGAACATAGTAGGCATTTACTACAAAACAGATAAGTGTGTCCATATACCATAATATAAATATATACACACATGAATAAATAAACTGATAAAGTGCAAATAACAGAAAATGGGTTATTAATAATCAGAGTTTTGTCCGAGCCAGGTTTAATAGCCTGATGGCTGTGGGGAAGTAGCTATTCCTGAACCTGGTTGTTGAAGTCTTCAGGCTCCTGTACCTTCTACCTGAAGGTAGCAGGGAGATGAGTGTGTGGCCAGGATGGTGTGGGTCTTTGATGATACTGCCAGCCTTTTTGAGGCAGCGACTGCGATAAATCCCCTCGATGGAAGGAAGGTCAGAGCCGATGATGGACTGGGCAGTGTTTACTACTTTTTGTAGTCTTTTCCTCTCCAGGGCGCTCAAATTGCCGAACCAAGCCACGATGCAACCGGTCAGCATGCTCTCGACTGTGCACCTGTAGAAGTTAGAGAGAGTCTTCCTTGACAATCCGACTCTCCGTAATCTTCTCAGGAAGTAGAGGCGCTGATGTGCTTTCTTGATAATTGCATCAGTGTTCTCGAACCAGGAAAGATCTTCAGAGATATGCACGCCCAGGAATTTGAAGCTCTTGACCCTTTCAACCATTGACCCGTTGATATAAACGGGACTGTGGGTCCCCATCCTACTCCTTCCAAAGTCCACAATCAGTTCCTTGGTTTTGCTGGTGTTGAGGGCCAGGTTATTGCGCTGGCACCATATGGACAGTTGCTCAATCTCTCTTCTATACTCGGACTCATCCCCATCAGTGATACGCCCCACAAAAGTGGTGTCGTCAGCGAACTTGATGATGGAGTTCACACTATGACCGGCTACGCAGTCATGAGTATAGAGTGAGTACAGCAGGGGGCTGAACACGCAGCCTTGAGGTGCTCCCGTGCTGATTGTTATCGAGTCTGACACATTTCCACCAATACGAACAGACTGTGACCCACTGTGGATGAGGAAGTCGAGGATCCAATTGCAGAGGGATGCGCAGAGACCCAGTTCTGCGAGTTTGGTAACCAGCTTGGAGGGGATGATAGTATTAAATGCCGAGCTGTAATTGATGAATAACAGCCTGACATATGAGTTTTTGTTGTCCAAGTGGTTCAGAGTGGAGTGGAGGGCCAGCGAGATCGCATCCACCGTTGATCTGTTGTGGTGGTAAGCAAACTGCAGTGGGTCCAGGTTTTTGTCGAGGTAGGAGTTGATTTTCGCCATGATCAACCTCTCGAAGCACTTCATCACCACAGGCGTTAGTGCCACAGGTCGGTAGTCATTGAGGCACGTCACCTTACTCTTCTTGGGCACTGGTATAATTGATGCCCTTTTGAAGCAGGTGGGAACCTCAGACCTCAGTAGTGACAGGTTGAAAATGTCCGTAAAACTCCAGCCAGTTGGTACGCACAGGTTTTTAGAACACGGCCGGGTATACCATCAGGTCCAGGTGCTTTTCGGGGGTTCATCCCTCTGAAGGATTTCCTGACGTCGGCCTCTGTGACTGAGACTGAAATACCATCACAGCGAATGGGGGCTCGGGAAGACTCATCAGTATTCTCCCTATCAAAGCGTGCGTAAAACGCATTGAGCTCGTCAGGGAGTGATGTTTTGCCGACATTCGAGCTGCCTTCTGGTTTCGCCTTGTAGGAGGTGATTGCATTCAGGCCCCTCCACAGCTGCCGAACATCTGTCTCATCCTCCAGCTTGGAGCAGAAGTCCCTTTTAGCCTTTTTGATGGCCTTACCAAGGTCGTATCTGGACTTCTTGTAGACCACTGTATCATCTGACATGAATGCCCGGTGTCTGAACTTCAGAAGAGTGCGGATCTCAAAGTTCATCCAAGGTTTCTGATTGGGAAACACTCGGAAGGTTTTGATGGGAATGCAATCCTCCACACATTTCTTAATGAAGTCTGTAACGACTGTGGCGTATTCGTTCAAGTCCGTTGCCGAGTCCTTGAACATTTCCCAGTCTACAGACTCCAAACAGTTCTGGAGTTGTTCCTCTGCCCCCCCCGACCAGCTCTGTACAGTCCTCACCTCTGGGGGTGCGCTCTTCAATTGCTGCCTGTAGGCAGGAAGAAGCAGCACCGCGGTATGGTCGGATTTACCGAAGTGAGTGCGAGGGATAGAGCGATAGGCATTCTTGATGGTGGTGTAGCAGTGGTCGAGGGTGTTTGGTCCTCTGGTGCAGCAGGAGACATGTTGGTGGACGTTAGGGAGTGATTTCTTTAGGTTCGCCTTATTGAAGTCCCCAGCAATGGTGGTAAATGCCTCGGGGTAAGACGTCTGTTGTTTGTTGACCACGGCGTGCAGCTCCTCCAGTGCCAGACGGACGTCTGCCTAGGGTGGGATGTAGACGGCGGTCAGGATGATGGAGGTGAATTCCCTTGGGAGGTAGAAGGGACGGCACTTCACCGCCAGATGTTCGAGGTGTGGAGAGCAGGAGTTGGACAGGACTGCCACGTCTGAGCACCACGCAGAGTTGACCATGAGGCAGACTCCTCTCCCTTTCCCAGATGCCAGGGTACGGTCCATACGGTGGATGGAGAACCCTTCAGGCTGGACCGCTGAGTCTGGGGAGCTGGGGGTGAGCCATGTCTCTGTGAAACAGAACACAGAGCATTCCCTCAGCTCCCTTTGATAAAGCAGCCTTGCCCTTAAGTCCTCCACTTTGTTTTCAAGAGACTGCACATTGGCCAGTAGGATAGTAGGGAGAGGGGGCCGAAGTCCCCTGCGCTTCATTCTGACCTGAAGTCCTGCCCGTCGGCCACGTTTCCGGACACAATGGAGGCTTCCCCTCTGGTTCCAGGTACTGTGCTTGCTGTACCTGCTGGTTCTGCGGACCTGCGCTGGAACGGGGATTCCCTCACAGACGGCATGTGTTTCCAAGATAAGGTTTTCCATTTTATTGTAGCACATTCATCATTCACATCTCCTCTGTGTCCCATAGTTCTCCTCCTGCTTCCCCTCCCCTCAAATGGAACAATGATAGAGTTCCCCTGGCCCTTACCTTTCACCCCACCAGCCTCTGCATCCCACACATCATTGTTCAATATTTCTGCCACCTTCAACGTGATCCCACCACCGGTCACACTTTTCCATCAGCACCCCTTTCTACTTTCCACAGAGACCACCACCTCTGCAACTTTGGTTCACTAATCCCTTCCGATCCAAACCACTCCCTCCACAGGTATTTCCCCAGCAGGGTGGCACTGTGGCACAGTGGGAGAGCTGCTGCCTTACAGCGCCAGGGATCCTTATTCAATCTCGACTACGGGTGCTGTCTACACAGAGTTTTGCCCCATTCCCCACCCCTCTTCCAGCTTTCTCCCCCCTTCTATAATCAGTATGAAGAAGGATCCCAAGGAGAAGGCAGGAACGGGTTACTGATTGGGGATGATCAGCCATGATCACGTTGAATGGCGGTGCTGGCTCGAAGGGCCGAATGGCCTACTCCTGCACCTATTGTCTATTGTCTATAACTCAAAATGTCGCCTATACATGTTTCCAGAGATATTGTCTGACCCATTGAGTTACTCCAGCACATTGTGTTTTTTGCTCGATTCTAGCATTCTAGTTCCTTGTGTCTACTTAATTTACTTAATCTGACATTTTATTTAAACATTTTTCTGCACTACTTTTTTAACACTAAATTCTTGCACAATTCTGCTGTTTGGCACTTATTGTATTTATTATATTTGGGTCCCATTGGGTCCCTGTCACACGGGAGGCCTGGTCCCCCAACGCAACCCGTTCCCCAATGCAATATTCCACCACTCACCCGTTCCCCCAATGCAACCCATCCTCCCAATGTAATATTGCACCACTCACGCATAGCCCCCAACTGCGCAGGAACGGCTCATTTCGCCTCATTCCCCAGTGCTCCCTCCTCCTCCTCTTCACCCTCCCTCTTCTTTCCCTTCTCCTCCTCCCCTCCCCCAATCCCTCTGTCACCTCTCCCTTCCTCTACTTTCCCCTCCATACCCCCTCCTATCCCTCCACCTCCCACTCCTGTCCTCCACTATTCCCCCCACTATCCCTCCTGAGCTGCCCTACTGCCCTCCTCTCCCTCTATTCCCCACTACCCCCTCCCCCCCCTCCCTCTATTCCCCCTCCTCCCCCACTCTCCTCACCTCCCCCACTTTCCCCCTCTCCCTCCCTACCCCTTCCTCTCCCTCAATCCCTCCACACTCTCTCCTCACCTCCCCAGGATCTTTCCCCTCTCCTCCCCTCCCCAATCCCTCCTTCACCTCTCTCTCTCTCTCTCCTTTCCCCTACTCTCAGTCACTCCCTCCCTCCGCTCTCCCTCCCTCCCTCCCTCACCTCTCCCTTCCTCCCTCCCTCCCTCCCTCCCTCCCTCCATCCATAAAAAGCAGCATCTGCAGTTCCTTCCTCCACAGGTAATTCATTGTTAGCTGTGGTTTAGATCCCGTTGACTTGACGATTGGACCAGTTAGCATCGTGTGTGTGTGTATGAGTTAAGGGCCTGTCCCACTTGGGCGTCATTTGCGCGTAATTTACGCGTCATCATTTATGCACGACGCGCGCGTGATGCTCGCATGGTGCGTGGTGACGTAGGCAATCGTGCGCGGCGCCCCAGGATTTTGTGATGTACAAAATCTTCACGGGCCATCTGCGTGACGCGGAAATGAAGCCCAAGTGGGACAGGTCCTTTACTCAAACTCTGCGCAAACTGCTCGGCCACCCTGCAACCTGACTCTCCCTCCCTCCCTCTGCCCAGTCCGGCTCAGCCACCACTCAGCCCGTCCTGTACAACCGCACGCTGCTACCGCTCGGCCCGTCCCTGCCCTGCCCACCCGCCTACTTACCTGCCTGCTCGCTGCTGCTGGGTCGCAGGAGTGGGGAGGCATGGAGTCGGTGTTCGTCATGGTGGGCATTATGAGTTTCGATGAGCTGGTGGAGATGATCACCTCCGACAAGGCCGTGGGGGTGAATTACTGCAGCAGTGGCAGCGGAGGAGACGCACCTGGGGGGACGGGTAGATGGGACCGCCATTGCCGTAGAGGGCGGGCGGGGGAGAGGGGTGAGTGATAGAGAGACGGAACAGGGCCTCCACTAAACCCCCCCCCCCCCGTGGCCGCCGCCAGTGGTGGCGGAGACGAGAGACAAGTTACTGTGAGGAGGGAAGAGAGGAGTTTGTGAGTGAGGCAGGACAGACCGCCGCCGATGGGGCAGGAAGGGGCGTTGCCATCCCGGCCGTGGCATTGACTGACAGGAGAAGAGACTAATTTGCGTGGCGCTGACTGAAGGAATCTGCGCACGTGCGTTTTTAAAGATTTTTAAACCTCTATAACTTTTACAATATACCACAGATCGGAATGAAACATGTTGCACTCGCAGCACAGGAGAACGGCGAGTGACCTGGCGTAATATCGTAGCGCTATTGTGTACTGTTTTTGCGCAAATAGAAAAGCCCTGCAAACCGGAAGAGCACAAGATCAGAGATTTAGTTATGTAATAAAAGAAGAAGAATATGTACAGATAGAAGATAGATAGAAGGGATAGTAGGGATAGAAGGGATGGATGGATGGATGGATAGAAGGGATGAATGGATCGATCGATAGAAGGGATGGATAGATGGATGGATGGATGGATTATTACTGTATGCATACTGTTTACTCTGTGAGCTTCATGGGAACGAGGATTTCATTCCATCCGGGTGTATATAACAATAAACTAATCTAGTCTGTACCCTCCCCACCTTAATTGCAACCTTCCTCTATTGTGGCAACCAGCTCACAATACTCCAAGTCCAACGTTTTGTACAGCTGTAACATGTCTCAACTGTTGTACTCGACGCCTCAGCCGATGAAGGCAGTGTTGCATTCGCCTTCTTCACCACGTGTGTATGTGTGGACACTTCAGAGGAAAGTGCAGTGCCAGTTTACATTCTGCTTCTCCAATGAATTATACAGCCCACACAAGGAACTTAACTAATAATAAAGACAAACAATGATTGTAAAGTTTGTAGGATATTTATTAGAAACACAACAAATATCACAATAATAATATTAAATAATGCGTTAAAATGATCCATTTGAGCAGATCAGATGCAGAAATAACCTTATAGCAGCTATAAATCAAAGTGTAAATCTGCATTTAGTCTGTATGGAACTACTAAAGGTTTAGCTTAATACCAGCAAAAGCACATTGACCATGTAGTGATTGTGAGTGTGACCAGTTCCTTCAGATAGGATTCAGCTGATGATCAGCAAACAGATTGCTGTACACTTGCATTTGGTTTTGTCGATGAGCGAGGTGACACAGTGAACAGTGCATCAGATGGACAGGACTGTGGGTGCTCGAGTTCAATGTGGAAAGTGTGAAGGCATCCAGTTTGCTACTCCAGGGGCTGAACCAGCAGGGCTCTGAACAAAGAGATGGGGAGTAGGAATAATCTAACGTCCATTATTTGGTAGCATTAACTGCCGAGCAGAGTGGCCTTCAACTGGTAGGTTTCTGTGATTCTAGAAATTAAGTCAGAAAATAAGGGAGCATGAGGAAGATTCACGGGGTCAGGGATCACTAACAGGGTGGACAAAGTCATGAAAAGACCAACTGAATGTTGGAGCTTACCTCCAGAAGCCTACGAGTTATTCTACATAGAAACATAGAAAATAGGTGCAGGAATAGGCCATTTGGCCCTTTGAGCCTGCACCGCCATTCAATATGATCATGGCTGATCATCCAACTCAGTATCCTGTACCTGCCTTCTCTCCATACCCCCTGATCCCTTTAGCCACAAGGGCCACATCTAACTCCCTCTTAAATATAGCCAATTAACTGGCCTCAACTACCTTCTGTGGCAGGGAGTTCCAGAGATTCACCACTCTCTGTGTGAAAAATGTTTATGCAGCACAGTCAAACCCCTCCTGAAGTAGTAAAAGTGAAAGTGACTGTATGTGGCTGTACATATTGTTGCTGTACTTTGTTGTAACAAATGCACCTACCACTGCCCTAATGATACCCGATATCTGCTTACACTCACTCTGGTGACAGGCGCCCAGAACTAAGTCCTCACATGGAAAGCTGCAGATGAGATCAGAATTAGGGAATAGAATGTATTAATGTATCATATTAGAGCCTTTAAATAAATTTAAGATAGTTAGATTCTTGATAGCCAAGGAGGTGATTGGTTGCACCCGCTCCTTATATGTGTGTATATATATCCATGTCCATGAGCAGACGGGTCATAGATGACATACAGGTCTGTCCAATCTTGAACGCTTTTCACCCTCGAGTAATCAATGACTCTCTGTGACTGAAATAAATGATGCATCTTAGCTGTTGCTGAGAATCATTGCCTTTTAATTTTCCCCAATTGGATGCCAGTCATTTCTCAAACCGATTGCTGTTTATAAAATGCAATGTTTTAAAGAGGAACAATTGAGGTGTTTAAGAGGTCTCACACCAACAAGTTTAAGGAGGATGATACTATATTTGTTCAGTGCATCTAATGATGTATGTGAAGAGATTGCTGATTGTTCATTGTTCCAATTACTACACCGATTATTTGCTCCTCTTTGTTCCAGCTTTTCACCCTCGAGATTATCCTCAGAAACAATCATTAGAGTAAATGTGACAGTTTATTAATTGTGTCAGCATTGAACAGATCTGGACCTAAACATTGGGAATGGTGTTAAAGCCAGTGACAGCTGATAACCAGGGTCTTGAGCTCTAAACACGCACCAGCTTGAGACCAGAACCTCTAAACAAGGTGACTGACCCACCATGGCACAAATTACATTTCATGAGAATTACTTTGCATAAATAATAAATTAAACTTTGTACAGAAATTTAAACATTCTTAGGGTTGAATAAAATAACAGACAAAGATTTAATAGTAATTCCATACACATGATTACTTATCACATTCAATATCAGGTACACTGCAATGTTCTTGTGACTGGAAATGCACCTCACAGAATTCACGGATGCGGTTGCACGCTTCCAACATCAGGTCCTCAGGCACAGTTGTAACCACACGGAAGAAGTTTGGATACTCGAAGCACTACAGATGGAAGAGGAGAAGTTAAACATTGCAATTGAACACTCCTGCTACTGATGCCAGTCGCTGGAGCAAGTCTTGGGGCAAATGGAAGAGATGACCACTGTTCCAACTCTTTTCCAAGTGCATTCTGTAGATGTTGATGCAGATATCAGAGAAACTGGAGGAAAGTTGACATATTCTCCAGAAATGGTCCCGATCAGCTGCCCCTCCAGCGAGATACAACATGCAGTGCTGACAGGAGAGGGTTGGTCTATCATGAACAGCCCAAAGAGTTAAACGTCTGTCCTTTAGAGATCAGAAGACTGGGGTTGAACTTATTGAAACCCAAAATCTAAAGAACATCATAGGAGGGACATAGATGTCTCTATTCTTGGGAGAAAATCAAAAGTGTGACAAGATGAAGGGGGAAGAGGTCACTCAAAGCTGAGTGTGTGCGATTTCAGCTCACAGAGGATGTTACATTTCTGTAATCCTCTTCGAGACAGTTTTAGGAGTTGGAGCACAAGGAATGTTTAAAGGGGAGGTCAACGTTTTTTTGGAAGATTGAGGAATTAAGGCAGATGTGGAATGATTTGGAGAGGAGTTAAGGCCCGGGTTTCAGTACATGAAAATGATTTACCGTAGCAGGAAGGCAAAACACTGATTGCTCCGAAATCATGCGCTCCGTGAAGTCAATGTCGTTTTTGAATTCAGGAAAATCATCAATGTCAATCCCAACCTAGCAAACAAGAATGAGTAAAAGGGATTGGAGATTCCGAATGAAGAACGATGAAATCTCAATAGATTTGCTTGATCTGGAGCTTGCTACAACTTACCATCATGTACATGGACCCACAAGGTCTGATGGGTCTTAGGCCAGGAACCATAGAAAGTGCATTGAAACACAGGTCAGCATTGGACTGAGGAAAGCAAACAGAATTACTCCCACTTAAAGCAATGTTCAGGAATCATATTCCTTCTTTTGGAAAAAAATCATGCTTCAATTAATAATGGGCACACTCAGGAAAACTCACAGCATCATTCTGTCAGTTCTGTTCCTACTTTCACTGCAGGATCCTGCATTCAGGCTACTCACATCAGCAATATCCTGGCTCTCTTACTCAATCTGTTCCCTCTACTCCACAATGTCCCTCTATGTTCCCCCTCATTCCAAGATGTCCGATCTCCCTCACTCTGGAATGTCCCACTGTTCCCTCTCACTCTATGACCATCCAACTCTCTCCGCTCACTGTGAGTCCATAGCTTTCCTCCACTCTCGCTGGGAATGTCCCTACCTATTCCACTCTCCCTTCTGCTCTTTTCTTGGAAGAAACCTTCCACCATCCACATGGCCCCCATAATTTTGTGTAACCATCAAGTCTCCCCTTGGCCTCGTTCCAAGAAAACCAATCCAGCCAGCCCAGTTTTTCTTAACAGCTAAAGCACTCCACCCTGATTAACACCCTGGTGAATCGCCTCTGCATCTTGTGCACTTTCCTGCAACCTGGCAATGAAAACTGTACACAGCTGTGGCAGATTGAGCTTATTGCAAGCAAGTGTGAGGTGTTGCACTTTAGGAGGTCAAAGGTATACAGTTAAAGACAAGACTCACAAGAGCATTAATGTATAGAGGGATCTTGGGAGTCCAAGTCCATAGCTTGCTGAAAGTGGCAACACAAGTAGATGAAGGCATGTGGTATACTTACCTACACAGGTCAGGGCATTGAGAATAAGAGTCAGGAAGTCAGATGCAGCTTTATAAAATTGTAATTGGGTGCTGTTAGGGTGCTCCAATATAGGAAAGATCTGGAGGCTTTGGAGAGGTTTAAAGGATGCTGCCTAGATTAGAGGATATTAGCTCTCAGAAGAGGTTGAACAAACTTGGAATATTTTCGCTGGAGTGTCAGAGGCTGGGAAGTTTATAAAATTTGGGGGGCATGGATAGATTAGATAGTCTGTCTTTTCCACCATATCAGACTAGAGGGCATTGCAGGTGAGAGGGTTATATTTTAAAGGGGATGTGTGGGGCAAGTGGTGGTACAGGTTGATGCAATAGTTGGGGTTATGAGGCTTTTACATAGGCACATGGATATGCAAGGAATGGAGAGATACAGTAATGTGAAGGTAGATGGATTTATTTAATCTGAGTGTCATAGAATCATACAGTCATATGCATGGTAACTGGCCCTTTGGCCCAATTTGCCCACACACTGGCCAACATGTCCCACCTACACTAGTCCCACCTGCCTGTGTTTGGTCCATATCCCTCCAAACCTGTCCTATCCATGTACCTGTCTAACTGTATCCATGTACCTGAAGGAGTTTTCGACTGGTCAGAGCTGAGCTCAGCATTACCTTCAGGATGTTGATGGTGTCATCGTAAAAATCTTGAGTTGTTTTATTCAAAATATCTTCCAGTGCTCCTTGTACTATTGTGCATGGACCAAGAATTCTTTGACTCAAACAGACCAGGCCATTTCGGACCTGTAGGCACAGATAGTTAGATCAGTGTATCATAAGAATATTGTTCTCCAAATGAGAAATTATGAAAGGGCCACAATTAAGAAATTTGCCAGTGATACCATAAATAATAGCATGGTTGATGGTGAGAAAGGAATTTCTTGGCTACAGGAAGATTTCTGGTGGTGGACATGAACAAGGCAAATGAGGAATGAAGTAAGGGCAAAAACTAATTAACAAATGGAAGGATGCCAAGTGTGAGGAAGAGCAGGATCTGGGGAGTTTACATTCACAGATCGCTGGAGATGTTGGGACAAGTAGACAAGGTGGTTCCAGGCAGGCAACATATCAGCCTGGCTGAGGTTCGGACGTGCAAATTCATGCAGGTCACTGGAGGTTAGGGTTACATTCATGTTGCTTCTGGGAGCTAGAGTTGTGAGCATTTATTCCACAAGCTTAAACATCAGCAACTCGGCTACAGATTTGTTCATTGTGGAAGGAACCAAGGGCAGTTTGGAAACAAATAACTTCACACAACCCATCTCTGGCTAGCAGGAACATGATGGGCTGAGTGGATCTGCTGTAGTTCATACATTTCTGATTTCGTAAAACAGCGTAATGTTGCTACTGGAATTGTCATGGTTCACAAAAGCCAAAATAATGAATGACAATGTGTAGTTATAGAGTCACACAGCACGGAAGCAGGCCCTTCGGCCCAACGTACCATGTACCTATCCAAATGCCTTTTAAATGTCATTATATTACCTGCCCCAACCACCTCCTCTGGCAGTTCATTCCATATACCCAGCACCCTCTGAGGAAAAAGCTGCCCCTCAGGTTCCTATTAAAACTTTCCCCTCTCTCCTTAAATTTAATGTCCCATGGTCCTTGATTCTTCTATCTTGGATAATAATCTGTGTGCACTCACCCTATCTATTCCTCTCATGATTTTATTTTCCTTTATTAGATCACCCCCTCAGCTTACTGCATTCCAAGTAATTATGTCCTAGCTAGCCCAACCTCTCCCTATAGCTAGGCCCTTGTGTCCTGGCAACAACCTCGTAAATCGTCTCTGCACTTATTCCAGCTTAATGACATCCATCCTTCCTGTAGCAGGGTGACCAAAACTGCAAACAATGCTCCAAATGCGGCCTCACCCAACGTCTTGTACAACTGTTACATAACATCCCAAGTTCGTCACTTAATACCCTGACTGATGAATGGCAATGCGCCAAGAGCCTGCTTTACCACCCTATTTACCTGTCACCTACTTCAGGGAACCAAGTCCCTGTACTGCTAGATGTCTCTGCTCTACAACACTCCTCAGCGGTCTGCCATTCACTGTGAAGGTCCTGCCCTGATCTGTCTTCCCAACATCTGAATTAGCCATTTGCAATGATGACCATAAAATTATCACATTGCCATACAAAATCCTCTAATTAATAGAATGAAGATTCTTCATCAGAGAGATTCCGACATAGTGCTTTCAGCAGTAGTCCCATTTGACTGCATTTGACCCATATCTCTTTAAACTTTTCTTTGATGTACTTGTCCAAATGTCTTTTCAATCGTACATTGCCTCATCTATTTTCTTTGGCAGCTCGTTCCATATCTGCATCATTCTGTGTAAAAAGGTTACCCCTCCAGTTCCCTTTTAATCTTTCCCTCTCACCTTGAATTAAGGATCGGGGAGTCAAAAACTACATGGCTTAAGGTGTGAGAGGGAAGATTTAATAGGAATCTTTTAGGGGAAACCTTTTCATACAAAGGATAGTGGGTGTATGGAATGAGCTGCCAGAGGAAGTAGTTGAGCCAGGTCCTATAACAGCATTTAAAAGACATTTGGACAGATAGGAAACGTTCAGAGCGATGTGGGCCAAATTTAAACAAATGGGACAAGCTCAAAATAGTAACTTGGTCAGTATGGACGAGTTGTGATGAAGGCCTTGTTTCCGTATTGCATAACTTGCTGACTGTCGAAGCAGAAATAGCCCTTCTGCCCTTCGACCCTGTTCTGCCATTCAATGCTACATTCGCCATGTGGGTGTCCACTCTCTCATGTGTAGGAAGGAACTGCAGATGCTGGTTTAAACCGAAGATAGACACAAAAAGCTGGAGTAACTCAGCGGGACAGGCAGCATCTCTGGAGAGAAGGAGTGGGTGACGTTTCAGGTTGAGCCTTCTTCAGTCTGAAGAAGGGTCTCGACACAAAACATCACCCATTCCTTCTCTCCAGAGATGCTGCCTGGCCCACCGAGTTACTGCAGCTTTTTGTGTCCATACTCGCAACTTGTCTGCATCCCCTTGCAGGTTCTGCACACTCCCAGAACTCCGTTTCACATGAGTTTGTCGCCAAATTCACTCACTTCCATTGGGCTCGAGTCTCACCTCTCTGCTCAAGATATCATTCCGGTCATGGATGAGAATCCAACCCATTCTCCAGCCGGGTACAAGCCAACGTTTAGCCAGACCTCCACAGGACAGGATGGGGACACTTCTGCTCAGGGAGCCAAGACCAATAAATTGGCTCTCAGGGAAGACCTGTATCAGACAGATTCAACAGTCAGAAATATTTCATCAGTGGTCACTCATTATAAAATTATTCAATAGCAGTGCAGGGATAAGAGTTACATTGAACATAGAGCAGCACAGCAGAGGAACAGGCCCCTCTGTCTACAATGATTGTGATGCCTATATGCCTCCATACCTTGCATATCCATGTGTCTAGCTAAATGGCTCTGTAACACTTCTATCTCCACCACCACTCCCAGCAGCACATTCTCAGCATCCACCACTCATGCCCCTGTCTGCATCAATGGTGTTGAAGTGAGGATGTTCCAGAGCT
Organism: Amblyraja radiata; assembly: GCF_010909765.2. Classification (NCBI taxonomy): domain Eukaryota; kingdom Metazoa; phylum Chordata; class Chondrichthyes; order Rajiformes; family Rajidae; genus Amblyraja; species Amblyraja radiata. The sequence continues at coordinate 1,861,342 of NC_045972.1, forward strand.
TCAAGTTCCTGGGTGTGAATATCATCAAATAATTGTCCTTCGCCAGCCACATTGATGATCATATTGCAGCTGTGTAAAACCTTGGTCAGGAGGCTGTGTTTGGAGTATTGTGTACAGTTCTGTTTGTCACATTACAGGAAGGATGTGGCGGCTTCGAGGAGTACAGAAGAGGCTCACGATGGCACTATCTGGAGTGAAGAGTATCTACTATAGGGTGAGATTGGACAAACTTGCACTGTTTGCTCTAAAGTATCAGAGTCTGAGAGGAGATTTGATAGAAGTTAATCAAATTATGAGCTAAATAGAGTCGATAGTCATTTCCCAGGGTGTAAATGTCAAAGACTAGAGGCATGGGTTTAAGGAGAGAGTTTAAAGGAGATGTGTGAAGCATTTTAGTTTTATGCACAGGGTATGATGAGTGCCTGCATCACGCAGCCATGGGAGTTGGTGAGGCAGATATGATAGCATTATTGAAGACATTTAGACAAAACAGAAATAGGCAGGGAATGGAAAGTAAATGAGCATATGCAGGCAGATGGGATTAGTTTAGATTTGCATCATGTTTAACATAGATTTTGAGGGCCGAAGGGCCTGTTCCCGTAATGTAATGCCCTTTGTTCCATAACTAGAGATGGAGTAATTAAACAGCATGCATTGTTTATTCTGTTCAGCCATAATCTGTGTGGATTTACAAAGGGAACATCATGGGATTTTGTTTTTGAAGAGGTGAGTAAAGTGTTAAGCAAAAATCTAAGATGCTGGAGGAACTCAGTAGGTTAGGCAGCATCTGTGGAGGCAAAGAGATAGTCACATCTTGGTTCAAGGCGACACACTAGGACTGATTGTAAATGTGAGCTGGCCAGTAGAAAGAGTTGAGGTGGAGGAGTGAGACGGGAGCTGACAAGTGGCAGCCTGAAGAAGGGTCCTGACCCAAAACTTCACCCATCCTTTTTCTCCAGAGATGCTGCCTGAATTTGCTGAGATTCCAGCACTTTGTGTCTGTCACGGCCAGTGATAGGTGGTAGGAGGGATGATGAGCAGATGACGTTTGTTGGGGAGATAGTGACAGAGGTTGGGAGGTGATTAGTGCAGACAACTAAAGACTGCAGATATGTAGTATGGTGAAGTAGTAGACTGGGAATGGATGTGGGCACTGGTTATATATATACTTCCTGAAAGCTTCCAAAAATTGTGCCTTCTGAAACAATTAGCTCCAATTGAAACAGATAAAAGTGGAGTCAAATTACTGATCTGGTTAGAAAACAGGCTGAGCCAAAAAATCAAGGGTTTAAATGAGCAGGATTATTGGGATGCTGAAGAGATCTGTCTTGTTCCTTAACTGCTGACCACAGTGTATAAAACTGAGACGATGGCATCAGACGGCACATGCCGAAAGTTGCTGATGACACTAACGTGGGTTGGGTGGATTTTAATACAGAGGAAATATTAAGGGACAGAAGTTTAGGGGTAACATGAGGGGGAACTTCTTTACTCAGAGAGTGGTAGCGGTGTGGAATGAGCTTCCAGTGGAAGTGGTGGAGGCAGGTTCGTTGGTATCATTTAAAAATAAATTGGATAGGCATATGGATGAGAAGGGAATGGAGGGTTATGGTATGAGTGCAGGCAGGTGGGACTAAGGGAAAAAAGTTGTTCGGCGCGGACTTGTAGGGCCGAGATGGCCTGTTTCCGTGCTGTAATTGTTATATGGTTATATGGTTAAATATGAGGTTATTTACTTTGTACTTATACAGGATAAAGAACTCTCTAAATGGGAAAAGGTTGGAAGTAGTAAGGACCACGAAACTCGGTTGGCAAGGATGACTGTGGAAAATAAAATGTTTTGCTTGCTTTTTATATAAACAATTGGAGTACAAAGGGAATAAATAATAATTCAGCTAAACAAGGTGTGGACCAATGTGGGCAATTCTTGACAAAACACTGGGGCGAGGAAATGCTGGTCCTGGTTTCCAAAGTTTATTTAGAAGTAGAATTTCGATCACACCAGTTTTTCTCACCATATCTCCGTAGATTTCATCCACTATGATTGGTAGGTAATTTCTTGTAGCAACTAAAAGAGAAACAAACAAGAATCATACGCTGCAAACAGAGGAAATATGCTGGAGAGATTAACGGACATCTTTCCTGTGAGTTAAGTAGGCAATAGTTGCGTTAGAAAAAGCCACTGGTTCACAATCATGACTCTCCCTTCCTGTGCACATGTTGTTTCTCAAACCCCAAGCTCCCCAACTCCTTGCCCTACCCCACCAGAACTCCATCCTCCAGCCTCCCAAACACCAATGCCCAACCTCCATGCTCTAGTCCCCAACATCAGGCCCAGGCCCATCCATTGTCTTCAACTCTTCTTCCAAATACAGGGATCCTCGGGTCCAAGTCTATAACTCCCTTCATGTGGTGTCACAAGTCGACAGTGTGGTATGAAGGCATGTGATATGGTCATCTTCACCGGTCAGGGCATTGAGTATAAGAGTCAGGAAGTCATGCAGCAGCTTTATTGGCTTTGTTTGGGCTGTATTTAGAGTATTGCGTGTAATTCTGATCACCCCAATACAGGTAAGATCCATAGAAACATAGAAAATAGGTGCAGGAGGAGGCCATTCGGCCCTTAAAGCCAGCACCGCCATTCATTGTGATCATGGCAGAGGTTTTGATAAAGGGTGCAGAGGTTTACCAGAAGGATTCAGGAAGGAACTGCAGATGCTGGAGTTACTCAGCCGGTCAGACAGCACCTCAAGAAGGATCAGGTCTAAAGAAGGGCCTTGACCCAAAACATCACCCATTCCTTTTCTCCAGAGATGCTGCCTGACCTGCTGAGTTTCTCCAGCTTTTTGTGTTTACGAGAATGATGCCTGGTTTAGAGTGTATTAGTTAAAAGGAGAGGTTGGGCAGACTTGGATTGTTTTCTCTGTAATGCTGGAGGTTAAGGGGAGAGCTGATAGACGTATATAAAATGATGAGAGACATAGATAGAGTCAGAACCTTTTTTCCCGGGTTTAAAGTGAGAGGCAAAGTTTAAAGGAGATGTGCGGGGCAAGGTTTTTTATACAAAGGGCAGTGAGTGCCTAGAACATGCTGATGGAGGTGTAGTTGAGGCAGATACGATAGTGGCATATGTGGCTTTTGGAAAAGCACATGGTTATGCAGGGAATGGAGGGATATGGGTTATGTGCAGGCAAATGAGAATTGGGCTTGACATCATGTTTGACATACATTGTGGGCTGAAGGTGTAGAAAGGAACTGCAGGTGCTGGTTTACACCAAAGATGGACACAAAATGCTGGAGTAACTCAGCGGGACAGGCAGCATCTCTGAAAAGAAGAAATAGGTGACGTTTCAGGTCAAGAACCTTCTTCAGACTGAGAGTCAGGGGAGAGGGAGACAGAGATAAGAAAGGGTAAGGTGTGAAAACGAGGCATCAAAGAGGATGACGTTCATGGAAAATGTAGAATAGATGATTGTTAGCTGGGCAAAGCTGACAACGAAGCATGCAGAGAGAAAATTTAATCGGGAGGAAAGTCAGACTGGTCGGAGAACTAGGATGGGGGAAGGGATGGAGAGAGAGGGAAAGCAATGGTTACTTGAAGTTCTCTAACTAGAAGAGTCTCCACCCAAAACGTTGTCCATTCCTTCTCTCCAGAGATGCTGCCAGACCCATTGAGTTACTCCAGCATTTTGTGTCTATCTTTTGTGCGCTGAAGGGTCTGGTCCTGACCTGTACTGTTGTTTTATGTTCTATGATCATTTCTCTGACAAATAGCCTTCAATTGCGTAACACTGCAGCATAGGGGACCTTGTTTATCCAGCAATATCTGTTCAATACTTTACATCACATTTCACAATGAAAACAGACTTTGTACTTGAGGAATTTGGAGGGTTGCCAGAGGAAGTAATCAAGGCAGGTACAATAACATCATTTATAAGACAGAATGTAGAAGCAAGGGACAGCAAAAAAAAAAGACAAAGTGCTGGAGTAACGCAGCAGGTCAGGCAGCATATCTGGAGAAATGGATAGGTGATGTTTCGGGTCAGGACCCTTCTTCAGTAAAATTTAATCAGGGGGACAATCAGACTAGCGGAAGAACTAGGATGGGGGAAGGATGGAGAGAGAGGGAAAGCAAGGGTTACTTCAAATTACAGAAGTCAATATTCAAGCTGCCCAAGCGAAATATGAAGTGCTGTTCCTCCAATTTGTGCTGGGCCTCACTCTGACAGTGGAGGAGGCCCAGGACAGAAAGGTCAGCGTGGGAATGGGATGGGGAGTTAAAGTGTTTAGCAACCGGGAGATCACGTATGTTTAGATGGACTGAGCGGAGAGTTGCTAATTGTTATGCTTGGGACAAGTTGTGAATTGTGCATGCATTGTGGGGGGTGGGGAGGATTCCGATGCAAGTTAAGCCAGGATTAAAGGAGGGAGAGGGAGGATTCATGGGCCTGTTTCCATGCTGGAAGACTCTACGACTCAGCAAAGGGGAAGGCAAAAGCCTAAAGCAGGTATCCATAAAGCAAGTGCATTAGTGGGCTTAAAGGTGATACAGACCCGGGTCAGATGAGATGATGCCAAATGGCTGCAGGGGAGCAAGGGAAGAGATTGTTGGGGCTACGGCTGAGATTTAAAAGACAGTTAGACAGGTACATGGATCGGACAGGTTTGGAGGGATATGGACCAAGCACAGGCAAGTGGGACTAGTGTAGCCTGGACATGTTGGCTGGTGTGGGCAGGTTGGGCCGAAGGGTCTGTTTCCACACTGTATCACTCTATGACTCTATGACTCTAAAACCTTAGCCAAGCTAGCTCATGTCATCTACACCAATGACTGCATTGGGGCTGCCTCCTGCACCCATACACTACTCACTGATTTCATTAACTTCACCACTAACTTCCAATTTGCCCACAAACTCACCTGGACCATCTCCAACACCTTTCTCCCCATTCTTGATCTCTCGTCTCCATCCCAGGAACAGACTATCGACTGATATATGATATGTACAAGGCATTGATGAGACCAATTCTGGAGTATGGTGTACAATTTTGGTCGCCCAGTTATAAGAAGGATGTCAACAAAATAGAGAGAGTACAGAGGAGATTTACTAGAATGTTGCCTGGGTTTCAGCAACTAAGTTACAGAGAAAGGTTGCATAAGTTAGGTCTTTATTCTCTGGAGCGCAGAAGGTTAAGGGGGGACTTGATAGAGGTCTTTAAAATGATGAGAGGGATAGACAGAGTTGACGTGGACAAGCTTTTCCCATTGAGAGTAGAGAAGATTCAAACAAGAGGACATGACTTCAGAATGAAGGGACAGATGTTTTGGGGTAACATGAGGGGGAACTTATTTACTCAGAGAGTGGTAGCTGTGTGGAATGAGCTTCCAGTGGAAGTGGTGGAGGCAGGTTCGATTTTATCATTTAAAAATAAATTGGATACGTATATGGATGAGAAAGGAATGGAGGGTTATGGTCTGAGTGCAGGCAGATGGGACTAGGGAAAATAATTGTTCGGCACAGACTTGTAGGGCCGAGATGGCCTGTTTCCGTGCTGTAATTGTTATATGGTTTTATGGTTATACTACAAACCTACTGTCTACCACAGTTATCCAGACTACCTCCTACCCTGCCTCTTGCAACAATGGTATCCCCTGCTCTCAATCCCTCTGTCTTTGCTGCATCTGCTCCTGAGATGAAGCTTTCCATTCTGAGACATCCAAGATCTTCTCTGACATGGTTTCCCCTCTACTGCCATAGATGGATTCCTTACCAGCATCTCCTCTGTTCCCCCTAGTTCTGCTCTTGCTCCTCTCCCCAAACAGAACACGGATAGAGTTTCCCTGACCCTCAAATTTCACCCCACTACCTCCGCATCCAACATATCATCCTCTGACATTCCCATCACATCCATCGTGACCCCACCATAGAGTCATAGAGTGATACAGTGTGGATACAGGCCCTTCGGCCCAACTTGCCCACACCGGCCAACAATGTCCCAGCTACCCTAGTCCCACTTGCCTATGCTTGGTTCATAACCCTCCAAACCTGTCCTATCCATGTACCTGTCCAACTGTTTCTTAAACGTTGCGATAGTTCCAGCCTCAACTACCTCCTCTGGCAGCTTGTTCCATACACATACCAGTTGCCCCTCGTATTCCTATTAAATTGATTCCCCTACTCTGGGTAAAAGGCTCTGTGCATCTACCCGATCTATTCCTCTCATGATTTTGTACACCTCTATAAAATCTCCCCTCATCCTCCTGCACTCCATGGAATAGAGACCCAGCCTACTCAACCTCTCCCTATAGCTCACACCCTCAAGTCCTGGCAGCTTCCTCGTAAATCTTTTCTGAATCCTTTCAAGCTTGACGTTATCTTTCCTATTACATGGTGCCCAGAACTGAACACAATATTCTAAATGCAGTCTCACCAATGTCTTATACAAGTCACCACGAGTCACATTTTCCCGTCCCCACACCTTTCTGCGTTCCACAGAGACTGCTCCTTCCACAACTCCTTGGTTCAATCATCCCTTCCCACAAACCCCCTCCCCCCCCAGGTACTTTCTCCTGCAACCACAGGAGACGTAACACCTGTCCTTATACCTCCTCCCTCACATCCATCCAGGAACCCCAACAGTCCTTCCAGGTGAGACAGAGGTTCACATGCACCTCCTCGAATCTCATCAACTTAGTATCCGCGATGTGGTTTCCTGTACATCAGTGAGAGCAAGTGTAGACTCACCAACAGCCTCACTGAGTACTTGTGCTTGTTCTGCCAAGGCCTAATGAATCTTCCAGTTGCCAACCATTTTAACTCTCCATTTCTACACTGACCTTTCTGTCCTGAGCCTCTCTGTTGCCAGAGTGAGGCCACACACAGACTGGAGGAATAGCACCTCATATTCCAATTGGGTAGCTTACAACCCACTGGTATGGATATTAAATTCTCCAAGTTTAGATAGACACATTAGATTTTTACAATTTTTACCATTTCTCTTACTCGTACTTAAGTGAGATCGACCGATTGACCAAATGGTGCCAGCACAATAACCTGGCTCTCAACACCAGCAAAACCAAGGAACTGATTGTGTACATTGGAAGAGGTAAGATAGGGACCCACAATCCCGTTTGTATCAATTGTGGAAAGGGTCAAAAACTTCAAATTCCTCGGCGTGCATAATTCCGAAGATCTTTCCTGGTCCCAGTACACTGATGTAATTATAAAGAAGGCACATCAGTGCCTCTACTTCCTGAGAAGATTACGGAGAGTCGGTATGTCAAGGAGGACTCTCTAGAACTTCTACAGATGCACAGTAGAGAGCATGCTGACCGGTTGCATCGTGGCCTGGTACGGCAACTTGAACGTCCAGGAGTGGAAAAGACTGCAGAAAGTTGTGACCACTGCCCAGTCCATCATCGGCTCTGACTTCCCCACCATCGAAGGGATCTATCGCAGTCGCTGCCTCAAAAAGGCTGCCAACATCATCAAAGACCCACACCATACTGGCCACACACTCATCTCTACGTTGCCATCAGGAAGAAGGTATAGGAGCCTGAAATCTGGAATCCAGGTTCAGGAACAGTCCCTTCCCCACAGCCATCAGGCTATTAAACACAACATCAAACAAGCTCTGAACAATAAGTCTATTATTACTATTGCACTTTATCTGGTTATTTATTGTGTATATATATGGTCTATGGTATATAGACACACTGAACGTTTATCTCCTGTTCTGTATTATGTTTGCATATTCTGTTGTGCTGCAGCAAGCAAGAATTTCATTGTCCTATCTGGGACACATGACAATAAAACTCTCTTGACTCTTGACTCTTGCCTCAGGGATGATCCATGTCAGCTCAATTCACTTTCTCCAGGAGATGCTTCATGAGAGTCTGCTCCTGCCCCCCCCCCCACCTCCCCCTCCCCCTCCCCCTCCACCGTGAACAAAGCAATGAAGTGGACTCTATTGCAACATCTGCTTCTCAGTAAAACAAACTCTCATTGCTGACATCAGCCCCTCAACCACCAGTCCCACCGGCAATGCTGGAGTAACTCAGCGGGACCAGTCCCACCGGCAATGCTGGAGTAACTCAGTGGGACAGGCAGAATGTCTGGAGAAAAGGAAAGGGTGACGTTTCGGGATGAGACCCTTCAGCATTTAAAGATGGTTGTCTTGAAACCTCCAGGAATGATAAATCCAGTGCACTTAGTAACTTAGATTTAGTTATTTGGACTTAAACCAATATCTAATTTGCAAAATACCCAGACCTGTGTACTAACCAGTCAGAATATTTTGGAGATGCGATTTATTGAACACGGAGCCGCAAGGATTTGAAGGATTGTTCACAATGATGCAGGCAGTTTTATCATCAATCAAAGCTTCCAAATGCTGAAGATCAATTTCCCATGATCGTTCTGGCTAGAATCAAATCCATCAAGAATACTGTCATTTTCTTAGCAAACACCAAACAAAGTCCCATTCAAGAAATACTAACAGTTAATGCTTATAAACAACAGCACAGCAAATACACGACTAAAACGTTAAATTGCTAGTGTGGACCACAGAATAAGTGGCCTATTGTTGGTGGTAGAAGCTTTCTTCAAGAATCATTGATGTCTGTGCAGATACATCTTACATGCAGATGTAAGCTAAATGCAAGAGCATGGAGGTTATATGCCACAGAATAGCAACATAAGTGGAAAGGGTGTAAAGAAGGCACACAGCATGCCTGTCTTCACCAGCCAGAGCACTGAGTAAGTTAACAATTAGTGTAGCATGGTGAGAGAGTCAGAGTCAGACAGCATAGAAACAGGCCCTCTGGCCTAACTCGTCCATGCCGACCAAGATGCACAAGGTACTCCCATTTACCCCCTAACCCGCTAAACCTTTCCTGCACATGTACTTGTCCAACTGTCTGTTAAATGTTGTTACTGTGCCTGCTTCAATTATTTCAAGTGGCAGCTTGTTCATTATTCTCACCCATCAGGTCACTTTTAAATCTTCCCCCCTCACCTTGAACATATGCTCGCCAGTTTTTAATTCCCATTCCCAATAAAAAATACCATATGTGTTCATTATATTCGATACCCCTCTTCCCAGTGTTACTTACCAGTAAATTGTAGAATTTAACTTCAATACCCAGAGACACAGCCAATGTTTTATAGAGAGAGAATCCAGGCCTGGGGATGAGAATGTTCTGTCCTGGGTTGGCCAGTACGTTGATGGCTAGTTCAATGGCTTGACTGCAGCCACTGGTCAAAATCACATCCTGAAGAATAAAAGATGATGTCAGTCAGCTCAATTACTGCATGATAATTCCTAATGAGTAAAAAGTCAGACAACTCACTGTTCATGCCTCCCATGTGTACATCGTTACAAACAGCAACGGCCCCAGCACTGATTCCAGTGAATACCACTGACCATCAGTATCCAATCACAAAAACAACTCTCTACACACCCACTATCCTCCATTGGAATAAGCTGCCAGAGGAAGCTGTTGAGGCAGGTGCAATAACAACATAAAAAAAGACATGTAAAATCGGTAGGAACGAACTGCAGATGCCAGTTTTCACTGAAGATAGACACAAAATGTTGGAGTAACTCAGAGGGACAGGCAGCATCTCTGGAGAGAAGGAATGGGTGATGTTTCAGGTCAAGACCCTTATTCAGATGGTACACGGTAAAATCAATTCATGGATAGGACGGGTTTAGAGGGATATGGGCCAAACTTGTGCAAATTGGACTCAAGGATTGTTAGGGCTGAAGGGCATGGCTATGTATTCTATTACACTATTTGCCAATTCAAACTTGGATCCAATTTACCAACATGTTCTGGATCACATAGGCTCTAACCTTTTGTAATAGTCTCTCATGTAGGAGTGTGCAAAGACCTTACTAAAGTCCATGTAAACAACACCTACTCCACTGTCATCATCAATACACTTTATTATCTCTAGTCAGATTGGTCAGACAATATCTGCCTTTGACAATGTAATGTTGGCTCAGGACAGGCCCTGCCTTTCCTAGTGATCATTAATCCTGTCCTTCAGTATTGTTTCCAGTAATGTCCTTACGACTGATAGAACACCACCCATCTAGAACATAAAAGATTTAAAAGAGTCCTGAGAATCAATCAGTTTTATTCGTCACTTGCACATAAAGTGCAAGTGAAATGAATTTGCCAGCAACGGTACAATGAAAAAGAACACATAAAAACACACTAAAAATGTAACACAAACATCCACCACAGCATTCATCACTGTGGTGGAAGGCACAAAATTTGGCCAGTCCCCCTCCATTTTCCCCCGTGGTCGGGATCTCAACCCTCCGTAGCCGCCGCTGCGAGCGTCCAGATGAGTGAAAGTCCAGGTAAGTCCTGAATCGGTGCCTCCCCACCGGAGACCGCGGCTTCAGGTTGGTGTAGGCCGCAGGCCGGCGGTTGGAGATTTAAAGTTCCCACGCGCCGCAGCCAGAGCACCGCAGACCGCAGGGCTGGCGGTCGAAGCTCCCCTCCAGGGATCCCTGGCGAGGGACCCCGCTCCTGATGGTAAGTCCACACTGCGCCCGCGGTAGAAGTTGGCCCCGGGCCGGCAGTCGGAGTCGGAGCTTCTTCTCCCGGGTCCCCAGCGAGGTATCCCAGGCTGCGAACGCCGCGCCAGCTGGAGCTTCAGGCTGCCGCGGGCCAGCAAAACGAAGCACTCCCCTCCGGCGAGCCCCGGCGAGGGCTTGCCCGCTCCGTGACGAAAGTCCGCGCTGAAGCCCCGGGCACATCTCCGGGAAAGGCCGCACCGATCCTCGATGTTAGGCCACGGGGGAGGCAACATGGAAAGTCGCCTCTCCGTGGAGGAGGCGACCGAAGCAGTTTCCCCCTTACCCCCCCCCACACCACCCCCCACACAAGACACACAGAGGAACATTAAAAACATACATTTAAACACACTAAAAAAATAAAAGAAGTTGAAAAAAACTAACACGCTGCTGTCAGGGCTGCCGCTTGCAGCGCCCCCACCGATCCATGTGATATGGAACTGATGCCTCTGGAGTGTTGCTGCACATTTCTGGTTGGTGCTCTATAACTCAATTGTGGACGCAGTCCAGACCATCACACAAACCAACCTCCCTTCCATTGACTCCATTTATACCTCACGCTGCCTCGGCGATGCCAGCAGCATAATCAAGGATGAGTCCGGTTGCCCTAACTCCAATCCCAATGAAGTGCTTCGAAAGGCTGGCCCTCTCCCACATCAAATCCAGCATCCCTGCCTCACTGGACTCTCATCAATTTGCATACAGGGTAAATAGATCAATAGAGGATGCCATCTCTCTGGCTCTTCACACATTCTCTGACTCACCTGGATAGACAGGGCACGTACGTGAGGATGCTCTTCATAGACTAGCTCTGCATTCAATACAGTCATCCCCACCAAGCTCACCACCAAACTCCACCAGCTAGGCCTCAGTTCGCCTATATGCGATTGGATCCTGAATTTTCTGACGGAGCGACTGCAGGCAGTGAGACTGGGCCCGCACCACTATCACCCTGAGCACTGGCACACCACAGGGCTGTGTACTGAGCCCCATGATCTACTCCCTCTTCACTCACGACTGTGTTCCTGCATTCAACGCCAACACCATCGTGAAGTTTGCAGACGACACAACAGTGATTGGGCTGATCACCAACGGTGATGAAACAAAATACAGGGCGGAGGTGCAGAATCTGGCGGACTGGTGCGCACGTAACAACTTGTCACTAAACACCTCCAAGACCAAGGAGCTGATTATTGACTTCAGGAGGTCACATAAGGGAGAATACGCCCCAATCTCCATCTATGGGGACAGTGTGGAGAGTGTCCAGCTTTAAGTTTCTGGGCACTCACATTTCAGAGGACCTCACATGGTCCACAAACATCGCTGCGCTGGTCAAGAAGGCACAGCAACGACTGTTCTTCCTGAGGACATTAAAAAAGACTGGTCTGCCCCAACAGCTGCTGACAACGTTCTACCGCTGCACCACAGAGAGAATATTAACGTATGGCATCTCTGTGTGGTATCTCGGCTGCACCGAGGCGGAGAGGAGAGCTCTTCAGCGCGTCGTCCACAGAGCGCAGAGGATCATTGGGACAGAGCTACCAGCCTTGGAGGGCATCTACCACACACGGTGCCTCAGGAAGGCCGTCAGCATCCATAAAGACTCCTCACACCCTTGTAACGGACTGTTCGAACTACTTCCCTCCGGCAGACGTTACAAGCCTTCTACGCCCGCACCTCCAGACTCAGGAACAGTTTCATTCCCAGAGCTATAGCGGCTCTGAACCGGCCCTGCTGAGTGCCCCCCACCCCCCCCTGGACTGTCTCCCTCGGATGGTCACGTCGCACAGACACATCTGCACTTTAGTCTGTTTGAACTGTTTTGACTATTTTACTGTTCTTTTACAATCCATGTTCTCGGGGTATCTAAATCTAAATTTTATTAGTTATTTATGTTATGACATCGGATGGAAGCTGCACACCAAATCTCGTTGCGCTTATGTGCAATGACAATAAAATATATTATTATTATTATTATTATAGTCGCACCCTCTTCTCCTCTCTCCCATCCGGCAGAAGGTATAGAAGTGTGAAAACGCACACCTCCAGATTCAGGGACAGGTTCTTCCCAGCTGTTATCAGGCATCTGGACCATCCTACAGCAACCAGAGCGCGGTGCTTTATTCCCTTATCATGTATCTGTACATTGTAAATGGATCGATTGTAATCATGTGTTGTTTTTCTGCTGGCTGGTTAGCACACAACAAACGCTTTTCATTGCACCTCGATACACGTGACAATAAATAAAGTAAACTAAACTATTAACCACTGCACTGCCATAGTTAGCCATTCCATTCCATACTCCCTTTTCAGACAGCATCGCTCTAGTTGTAGCCTTCTACCCCCTACGCCATGTCTGTGGCCAAGGGAACACTTACTCTCCCCTCTTTCCCTTTCCCACTCCTCCCTATACCGCTCCCTCTCCACCTGGACGCCTCACTGTGTCCTTCAATCACTCCCATTCCCAGCTCCCTTCCCCACAATTCCCTAACAACGATGCCTCCCCACCAAACACCATAACCTCCTGAACTGAACTCCTGTCTGAAGAAGGGTCTCGAACTGAAACGTCACCCATTCCTTCTCTCCAGAGATGCTGCCTGTCCTGGTGAGTTACTTCAGCATTTTGTGTCTATCTTCGGTTTAAACCAGCATCTGCAGTTCCTACACCATAACCTCCTTGTCTGACGCGGCCCTTCTCTATCCACGAGATGAATGTTGCTGGATCATTACCTTTGCCTTCAAAGGTGATTCTGGACAGCTGTAGAAATTAGCCACTGCATCTCTGCTAGTATGATAACCTACAAAGAAAGCAGAAGAAATAAGCCTGCATGCAGTTCAAATGACCGCATTCATTCAGCACCTGAACACACACACCCGATGACTGGAGAACAGGTATAAAATAATAAAATAGTGTGGCGGCTCCCAAGGGTCGTGCCATCATAGTGTCGAACCCCTCGGCACAGGAGTGGTTCAGTCCGGAGGCAGCCCTTAGCCAGAGGGTTTAAAGTAGCAATGTTACAAAATTTTGAGATTTAAAAAATCAAGTCTGTAATTTATCCCATCAGATAAAGCATAAAAATAAGTTTAATTTGACACCTAATTCACTTTCATATCTCAAGTATTTAAAAAGTTATGGCCATTTTCATACTCGGAAATGAGCATCTTGTTCCCTATTGATTTTCTATGGACATAACAAAAAAGCTGTGATCGTGAACAGTCAAAAGCCCATAACTTTCTTAAAAATTAAGAGAACTGAATGAAATTTTCAGTTATCATAGATTGAAGCATTCTGAAACAAATATAAAATAATCTTACTTGGATGACCTGAAATTAAAGCATATAATTAGTTAGTTACCTAATTGTAGCTAATTTCAGACTTCAATTACTAGATCTAAACATCTATCCATTTCTTAATAAATGATTAACATTTTTAAATAGCCTAAATGTCCAAATAATATTCACAAATAATTCACAATAAAACATGATTTTTAAATCTCATTTACATTAATTTATAGACCAAATGGAAGGAATTTAGTGTTCAATTGCTGTAAATAAATGCCCATTTAAATCAGCTTTCCAGTGGGTTCCTGTGGAACGCGCTGGTTTAGAACGTTCACATTGCGGTAGATTTGTGCCCCCAAATGCCGAGAAAAATACTGCGGGATACAATGGGCCCAAAATGAGCTACTCGCAATATTAAACTTTGTATAAAGGGATCTTTAGAAGCCCTTTTTAATGTAAAAATATACAGCCTAACTTCAGTTATTTGCTTTATGAGACCCTGCGGTTGCTGGCGGTCGCGGGTTTAGAGATTGATTTTTAAACTACTATAACTATTATACGAGGCCTTTAAAACTAATAATAGCTTTTGCGACGGGGTCTTCCAGCGATTTTTCGTTAATAATTAACTAGGCTGAACATCTTCGATTGGAACAGCTTAGAGAAAATCGCGTTTTAAACCCGCCCCCTCTAAACGGCGCCAAAATCGCGCACACCCGCAACGGCAGATTTTCAACGACGCTTCAGGTAGGCTTTGCAACATACCTATTTAAAGGCAAGGGTTTGGATGCCATCTTCCTCTCGTTTGGACTTCCCTACAACCGGAGGAACATAATAAAAGGTGCCTCTCAAAGCACTGTACTTCGTGCCTCCTTTTGAGACCCACGCACTACAATAGGATCATGAGCAGGCGCCTGCTCAAAATAGACCCCTGAAGCCTGCCCTGCCCTCCATTTGACCCAGGCCTCAGCTCAGCATCACGGCCTGGTTCAGCAACTTGAATGCCCAGGAGTGAAGAAGACTGCAAAAAGTTGTGAACGCTGCCCAGTCCATCACGGGTTCAGACCTCCCCACCACCGAAGGGATTTACTGGAGTTGCTGCTTCAATAAGGCAGCCAGCATCATCAGAGACCCACACCACCATGGCCGCACACTCATTTCACCCCTGCTATCAGGAAGAAGGTACAGGAGCCTGAAAACTGTAACGTCCAGGTAACAACTGTAACAGCTTCTTCCCTCGGCCATCAGGCTATTAAATACGACAACCTCCAAATATGCTCTGAACTACATAGTCTTGGGGGCATTAGTTTTGTCTTTTTATACTAATATTGTCTGATTATGGATCATCAGCCATTATCATATTGAATGGTTGCGCTGGCATGAAGGAACCTGCACCTACTTTCTATGTTTCTATGAACTTTTTTTTATTGTTTATCATATTGTTTACAGTGTACTATGTTTACATATTCTGTTGTGCTGCAGCAAGTAAGAATCTCATTGTTCTATCTGGGACAAATGACAATAAAACACTTGTGACTCTTGTTCTCCTGTGCCAGACTCTGAGTGGGTGAAAGATAGAAGAGTGGAGAGAAAGCCTAAGGGGGCGGCTGCTGAGGAGAGTGGGGAGGTGTGGGCCCTATGAGTGACGATCGTGACATCAGCAGAGACAGGTGGCTGATTGCTGAATAACTGAGATATATTTCTTTTGCCTGATTTCTGGTTTGTAAATTACAATCTGTAACATTAAGGATGAGCAGGGAGATACAGCCAGATAAAATGCACGTCCTATACCATTTTTGGAAATTCCAAACAAAGCTATTTTTAGACAAACTAAAATTATTGTGTAGAAATGTTCCCATTTCTCTATTTCTCATTTTCAGTTTCTTAGTCTCATCCATTAATGGCCAACATTAACTTGTTAATGTTAGATGTGGCCCTTGTGGCTAAAGGGATCAGGGGGTATGGAGAGAAGGCAGGTACAGGATACTGAGTTGGATGATCAGCCATGATCATATTGAATGGCGGTGCAGGCCTAAACCTGCACTTATTTTCTATGTTTCTATGTATGTTTCTATGTTTAGCTGCTCGTCATCTTTATAATCCTGTAAGACGTTTGACTGTTTTTATGTCATGTGTGCATGTACTCTTGTACTTAATCATCTCCCTCTTTATAATATTTTATAGTCATAGTCATACAGCTTTATTTAGATTATTATTGTCACGTATACGAGGTACAAAAAAAAGCCTTTGTGTGCTATCCAGTCAAAGAAATGCCGATCCAAGCAAGCTGCCCACAGTACACAGAAGAAGGAGTACAACATTTAATGCAAGGTAAAGTCCAATGAAAGATAGTTCAGTGGTCTGTAAAGAGGTTGATGTGAGGTCAGGACTGTACTCTTGCTGATGAGCTGTTACAGAAATGGGCCCTTTGCTCATCTTGTTCATAGGGACAAAGTTGCCTATCCTGAGCTCGACCCATTTGCTGAATGGCCCCTATCTCTCTAAACCTTTCCTAAATATGAACCTGTCCACATCTTATCAATGTATATGCCTCAGCGACTACTTCTGGGACTTTGTTCCATATGTACCCATCAACTTCTGTATTAAAAAATTGCCCCTCAGGTTCCTTGTAACTTTTTACCCTCTCAATTAAACCTTTGCCCTCCAGTATAAGACACCCCACCCTGGGAAAAAGACTGTAACCGTTCACCTTATCTATGCCTCTCATGACCTCCATGAGGTCACCCCTCATCCTCATTTGTTTCAGAGCAAAGAGGCCCGACCTGATCAGTCTCTCCTTATAGCTTAAGCCCCCCAATTCCAGTAGCCTCATTGTAAATGAGCCTCTGTGCCTTTTACATGGTGATCATGGTGGACTGAAGTGTGTTTATCTCAATGCGAAAATATTATGGATAAAAGGGATACACTCAGAGACTGGATCGGTGCATGGAACTATGATGTTGTGAGCATTACAGAGACATGGTTGCAAGGACAGGACAGGTCGCTCAATGTTCCAGGCTTTCGAGGTTCCCAACGGCTGTGAATACTAAGTGTAGGTTTCTAAATGGCAGCAAGATCCAGGCTAATTATGATAGGATTACAGAATAGATTACAGATAGAATTGGGAGAAGCCCAAATGTCCAGGTTAAGAACAGCTTCTCCCCCACTGCTGCAGACAGCTGAACCGACCTCTTTCCCAAGGTGCTGCCATGTACTCTCATTCTTAACTATTCAGTTGTTTTGTTACTGCACTTTAGTTTTTTGTTTTCACTTCAAATTGCAAGCTAACCTTTGCACCATTCTGCTGATGTGCACTTGTCATTGTATTTGTTGTTGTATCGGTCATTATCAGTCCAGTTCATCACACAAAGCAGCCTCCCCCCCCCCCACCTCCTCCCCCATTGATTCCCCCATCGACCCCATCTACTCTTCATGCTGCCTCAGGAAAGCAGCAAACATAATCAAAGACCATTCACACCCCGGTCATTCCCTCTTCTCCAGTCGGGCAGACGATATGAAAGCTTGAAAACATGTACCTGTACCACCAGTTTAAGGAACAGCTTCTTCCCCGCTGTGGACAAACTAACTAACAGCCCTCCCATAAGATAGAGTATCGTCCCAATCTTCCACCCATCTCATTGTTGCCCTTTAATTTATCTGCACTTTTCTCTGTAACTGTAACACTATATTCTGTACTCTGGTATTTTTCAATTTGCACAAATTATTTGACTTGTGTCAGGCTTCATTGCATACATGTATGTTATGAATTGACTGGATAGCACACAAACAAAGTTTTTCATTGATTCTCGGCACACATGACAGTAACATATCAATACCAATGTATATTATAGAACTATGATTAACTCAGCTATTTGATGAGCTATCAACTCAGTTACCAACTTGTTGTGTCTATCTTCAGTTTAAACCAGCACCAGCAGTTCCTTCTTCAATCAATCAATCAATTTATTCACCACATCTGATCTTGACCACTTCCTGTTGGTCTGTATATTGATTTTAGAAAAAATGCTGCCACTTATGGCTGTGATTTTTGGCCATCTTACTCAAAGTCCCCCTCTGCTGCGCAGGCCAAGAAGATTTTTCACATCGATGAAATATAAAAGAGTTATTAGTGTTTAAAAAATGTTGAGATTCTCTCTCATGAAGGCCACGCCCCTTCCGGAGGGACAATAAAACCCGGAAGTGTTGAGTGCCTCAGTCAGTCTCTGCAAGGGGGGAAGCATCACATCTCTCAGTCTGAGCTGTGAATAACACTGAACTGTCTACTAAACTGTGAGTGGTTTTACTGACCTGTCAGTGCCCTTAATGTGGTAGGAAAATATAGTTTGGAAATGTTAAAGCTGTGATGCCTTTGGTTTGGAAATACTAAAGCTGTGTTGCCTTTGGTTTGGAAATGCTAAAGCTGTGTTGCCTTTGGTTTGGAAATGCTAAAGCTATATTTTCTTTGGTTTGGAAATGCTAAAGCTGTGTTGCCTTTGGTTTGGAAATGCTAAAGCTGTGTTGCCTAATTAAAGTTGCCTTGCCTAATTAAAGTTGCCTGGCCTAATTAAAGTTGCCTGGCCTAATTAAAGTTGCCTGGCTTAATTAAAGTAGCCTGGCTTAATTAAAGTTGCCTGGCTTAATTAAAGTTGCCTTGCCTAATTAAAGTTGCCTTGCCTAATTAAAATTGCCTTGCCTAATTAAAGTTGCCTTGCCTTCTATATAATTAACAGTCTAATCTTGACCACTTCCTGTTTGCGCTTCAAAGGTATCAAAGGTATTTTATTAGTCACATTCACATATACCCAGGTGTAGTGAAGTGAAATGCTTTTTGCCATTTTGCAGCACACGAAAAAAGAATACAGACATAACACCAATGAGAGTCTTAAACACATAGAACATCCCCCCCACAATGGCTCCCACCATGAGGGAAGGCACAAAGTCCAGTCCCCAACCCCAGTTCACCCATATTCCGATTACTATGTAAGGTGTCCTTGAGATGTCTGAAAGGCGCCCATTAAATAAAATGTATTATTATTATTATTATAGTCGGGCCCATTGAGGCCTCCACAGTTGCCTCTACGGAGGCCCGATGCTCCAGGCCGTTCTGGCCGGGTGATGTTGCTCCGGCATCGGGAGAGTCCTCCC
Source organism: Amblyraja radiata (assembly GCF_010909765.2). NCBI lineage: Eukaryota > Metazoa > Chordata > Chondrichthyes > Rajiformes > Rajidae > Amblyraja > Amblyraja radiata. Next base: position 1,880,356 of record NC_045972.1, read on the forward strand.
AGCGGCCTGGAAACCCTGGAATGGCCGTTTCCGCACTGGAGGCCGCGGCTTCCGAAGCCAACAAGGCCGCGCCGGTTGGAGCTCCACAACTGGCGATCTCATCTAGAGATCCCAGGCTCCCGATGTTAAGTTCAGCGCCGCCGCCGCCGCTGGTCGCTCCACAGTCCCGCAGCTCCGCGATGTTTTACCCGGTGGTCTCAGCTCACCGGAGCTCCAGCGCGGCGACCCAGGCAAGGCATCGACCACTCCACGATAGCGCTCCAGCGCTGTGCCGCCGCCGAAGCCAAGGTTCTGGGCGGTCCCCGACAGGAAACGCCGCTCCAGGCCCGCTGGTAGGCCGCGAGGACGGGTCGAAGCTGCAGCCCGGAGAAAAGCCGCCTCTCCGACCAGGTAGGGACCCTGAAAGGTAGTTTCCCCCTTCCCCCCCACCCCCCCACATAAAAAAAGTCTAGGCCTCCAAACAAAACACTTAACTAACTAAAATAAAAAATAAAAGATGAAGAGACAGACAGCTGCTGGCTGGGCAGCCGTGCACAGGACAGCGCCCCCTTAAGCTTTATATTGATTTAAAAAAAACGCTGCTAAGTGAAAAATAAAATAGTTATTAGTGTTAAAAAAATGTTGAGATTTTCACTCCTGTCAATCATGCCATGAAGGCCACGCCCCTTCTGGTGGGATGGGGGAGGAACTATAAAACCCAGAAGTGTGGGCGTGGCTCAGTCTCTGCAAGATGGAGGAGGGAGAGGCCATGGCTCGCTGTCTTTAGTGGCCTTGCACCCTGCTTGAAGTGGTAAGAAACTGCACTTGAATTTGGTGGCCTTGCACCCGGCTTGAAATGGAATTTCAAGGAATAGCCGTGAATCAACTGCCAGCTCACCAGCCGTGAGTGAGTGAGCTGCCAGCACAACAAGCTCTCTGGAAACCAGTCCCTTCAGTGCACAACACCCATACTAGTATTGGAATTGGTGGAGAGGTGGAATATTGCATTGGGGGACCAGCCCTCCCGTGTGATGCTGGGACCCAACAGGTCCCACTTAGTGTAGTACACAATAAAGTGCAGTGAAATGAATTTTGCCAGCAGCGGTACAATCAAAAAAGGAACACACATACACAATAAAAATGTAATGCAAATTACACATCTTCTTACACTTCTTACACATAGAACAATGATTCCTGGTCCTAAAGCCTCATTTCCTATGAGGAGATTATGTGTAGCCCCCTCTCAAGTTACACAAGCTAAATATTGCTTCATGTAAACTCTATGAGCTTCACGTAAACAAGGTATTTCACTGCACGGTGTATATGTCAATGAACTCATCTAAATCCAAATCTGAAGCTCAAATCAGAGAAGAAGTAGATATCAAAAGAAGAAAGACATGGTATTGGACAACAACTTTCAAAAAGTGATTGGGAGAGGCTGATAAAGCAAGTGAGAGGCTTTTAAAACTGAGTTGAAATTTCAGGCCCAGCATGTTCCAATTAGAGTGAAGGGCAAGACTGGCTGGTGTAGGAAACCCTGGATAATGAGAGAAATTGAGGCTCTCATCAAGAAAATGGGGCAGGGGTCAGGTATAAGCTGCTGGGATCAAGGTAATCCCTTGAGAGCCACCTTGTCTACGTCGACCATCAAGTGCTCATCCATTTTCCAGGTTGCAGGGCAACATGGAAGTAAAGAGACAAGGAATGGGACAGTCATGACTATTCTGCTGGCACGGAATCAAACTAACTCCTCCATTGTTGCAATACAGAAAAGTACTAGTTTCCATGATGAAATGCATCATGTGGAGAGATCAGAGAATTTGGAATAGAGGACTTTTATTGGTTTTCAAAATAACACATTTTTTTTCTTTAATTTCACTGGCAGAAGTCAAGTAACTAAAATACACATAGAACATAGAACAGTACAGCACCGGAACTGGCCCTTGTCGATAATATCTGTGCCAACCAGGAGGCCAAGACCATTTCCTAACTGTCTACACACAATCCATATCCCTGCATGTCCATGTGCCTATCCAAAAGTCTCTTAAATGCCACTATGGTATCTGCCTCCACCATCACTACCAGCAGTGTGTTCCAGGCACTCACCACCCACTCTGGAAAAATCTTGCCCAGAACATCCCCTTTAAACTTTGTCACTTTCACCTTAATGCTCTGCTCTCTAGTATTTGATATTTCCATCCTGGGGAAAAGGTTCTGACTATCTAAACTATCTATGCTTCTCATAATTGTATATACTTCTATCAGGTTTCCCCTCAGTCTAAGTCCATCCTACTTCTCCTTGTAGCTAATACACTCTAAACCAGGCATCATTCGGGTAAACCTCCTCTGCATCTGCTCCAAAGCCTCCACATCCTTCATGTATTGGGGTAACTATAGCTTCATGCAATACTCCAAATGCAGGCTAACCATGCATCATGACTTTTGACTCTTATGCTCAATGCCCCGATCTTATTCACCGCTCCATCTACTTGTGTTGCCACTTTCAGGGAGTTTTGGACTTGGACACTAAGATCCCTCTGTACACCAGTGCTGTTAAGGGTCTTGCCATTATCTTCCCCTAACATTTGACCTCCCAAAGAGCAAGATCTCATGCTTGCTCGGATTAAACTGCATCTGCCATTTCTCTGCCCATGTCTGCAGCCTAAGTATATCCTGCTGTATACTTTGACAGCCTTCCTCACAGTCTGCAACCCAGCAATCTTGGTGTCATTTACAAACTAACTAACCACCCCATGTATCCTAACAACAGATCCCTGCGGAACTCCATTGGTCACAGACCTCCAGCCTGAATATTATCCTTCTACCACAACTCACTGTCTTCTATTAGTAAGCTAGTTATGAATCCATACGACAAGCCATTGTCAATTTATTGAATCATCTGGATCAGCTGACCACGGGGGACTTTATCAAATATCTTACATTTTACAGATAATTTGTTCATTTGTGTAGAGGTCAGTCTTTGCATAGAATGCAACTGAAGAAAATCTCTTTTCAGCTCATTGAAATGTACACACATACACTAGAAAATAGTACACATTGTCTGTGATGGTAATTAGGATCAAAATGTGCTTCATATCTGAGCTCTTCTACTGTATTAGAATTGAAGTCAGTACCTACGGAAGGTGCATAGCCATTGAATCTGCCCGAGTCCACTGCTTCCTTCATGGCCTGCAGAATATTTTCATTCGTGGGAAGATTCCCAAACACAGTGGGATCACCTTTAAACAAAAGTTAATCAGATTATTCAGCAATTCCAGACTCAAGAGGGATACTCCTAAACATTAATCATTAATATTGTTTTATTCCGAATTAATTCCAAGTCACATTTATTTATATAGCACATTTAAAAAAACAACTCGTTGGCCAAAGTGTTTTACATTTGTTATAAGAATAGTATAAACAAACAAACTACATACATATATACATATAGCCCTCGCTCAGTGGACGTCAGAAAAGGCTTGGGAGTATAGATAAGATTAAGAATTAAACCCTTGGGTTTGGGAAACAGCTAGCCACCATTGCTGGAGACTTGTACAGAGTGTCAACATAGCATGGACTATGTGGGCTCCTCCTCCCAACAAGAACTCCAATACCAATCCCAACTCCACTCTCTTCACCTATAACCACAAACCCAAGTCCAACACGTTCGCCCCACCAGGAACTCAACACCAAACCATGGTCCTTCCTGGCATTTGTAACTCCAACCACCAAACCCCAGCACAACCAGGAAATCAAACTCAAGACCGACTCTCTGATTTACTCCACTTCACAGCAATCTCACCTCCTTCCTGCATAACCCCCCCCCCCCCCCACTTCCCTATATCCCCAAAGGGAGCAGAACGGAATCAGGTTTGGAACTGGTTGCACTGTCAGGAGCAGAGTTACATTAAGCCTTTTCAAATCTGAGTGAAATCCTTAAAACTCCATAACTCCCATTTCATTTCTGATGAATTGGACTGTGGAGGTCTGCTCAGCATTGAGCACAGTATTCACTATGTTCACTTCCATATTGATTAGATTTCACTCACTACATTGTTTGTTCTCCAATCTGAGCTGAGGTCAACAGACAATAGACAATAGACAATAGGTGCAGGAGTAGGCTATTTGGCCCTTCGAGCCAGCACCGCCATTCAATGTGATCATGGCTGATCATCCCCAATCAGTACCCCGTTCCTGCCTTCTCCGTATATACCCTGACTCCGCTATTTTTAAGAGCCCTATCCAGCTCTCTCTTGAAAGCATCTAGAGAACCTGCCTCCACCATCCTGAGGCAGAGAATTCCACAGACTCACCACTCTCTGTGAGAAAAAGTGTTTCCTTGTCTCCGTTCTAAATGACTTAGTCTTTATTCTTAAACTGTGGCCCCTGGTTCTGGACTCCCCCAACATCAGGAATATGTTTCCTGCCTCTAGCGTGTCCAAACCCTTTCAATGAGATGCCCTCTCATCCTTCTAAACCCCAGAGTGTACAAGCCCAGCTGCTCCATTCTCTCAGCATATGACAGTCCCGCCATCCCAGGATTTAACCTTGTAAACCTACGCTGCACTCTCTCAATAGCAAGAATGTCCTTCCTCAAATTAGGGGACCAAAACTGCACACAATACTCCAGGTGTGGTCTCACTAGGGCTCTATAAAACTGCAGAAGGACCTCTTTGTTCCTATATATTCGATTCCTCTTCAAAATGGTCAAAATGAAAAATGAGCAAAGGTCCCATCATTGTGTGGAAGCAATACTCTTACAAAGTGGACTAGTTGCTTGTTTCCTCTTACCAATAGACAGGGTAATCATGGCTTTCTCAGGATTTGGCTTGATCTTCATGTTATCCACAATGGCACGTATTGGGTTGAAAGTGCGTTTGGACATTTCAGAGGCCCGAATATTCCACTTGGTATAGCGTGATTTTAACCTCTCGGAGTACGTGAAACCACTGCTACTCAGGATGGAATCGAGGATCATCAAACTGTCACTGGCCATTTCACTGGGGAGTAACAATAAGATAACAGATTTCAGAAGAACAACAGTAGAAAGTGAGGGACGAGATGAATGGGAGTGATCAAAGTAGGGGATGAGATCATGGTGAACATAAGGTGGAATTAGAGAATGAATGGGGAATGAAGGGAGAGAGGGATGGAGAAAGTTGATATGGGAAGATTCAAACATTTTCTTTGGCTGTCCCACCGGCTTTTAAAAATCAAAACCTTGCCAAGCAATTAGAATTGTTAAACGCTTTGAAACAACAGTTCTTTGACTATGACTTATCTTTCAGACTACATAGATTGGGTACCTGAGAGAGGGGAAAGTTGAGATGATGCCTGGCTAGAGGATGAAGTCCTGCCTGTGGGAGGATGAGTTGCTTTAGAAGGATGAGTGCTGGTGCCGTTGAAGTGCTGAAGGGAAGAAGCGGAGAGCTCTAAAAGCGGATCGGGCTGGGCGGAGAGCTAACTCCCACGTCCATTGGTCTTAGAAGTGGGCTGTGTCAGGTCACTGACACCAAGCACAATTCCACCACTGACGTCTGGCATTTACTTTTCCAAAACTCTCCAACAAGAAAACGGACAAAACAAACAGAAATTACTCAATAAAGGTAAACCTGAGTCAAGCGATGTAGAGAACACATTCGTACATCAATCCTGTGAACAGCTGTGTAATGATCTATCTGTTTTTATGTCACTTGTTTGGTTTCTGCACTGCTTTACTTGGTCCAGAATCTCTAACCTTCCATTGTCAGGATTGTTTACACCTGGAGAAAGGTCCTTTGTGCCTTGGTGGAGTCAGGGCAGGGGCTCACAAGGAGATAGTAACAATAAACTTGAGCTTGGGGTAGAGACCGTGTCTTCCGGAGACCAGGCCGACAGATGCGCCGGCCCTTCTTGTCCCAGCTCCTGTTTTGATCAACTGTGGCTGTTGCACTTGCTTTAACAGGGAAAGGAATCAGAATAGTTGCTCAGAGAGAGAGGTAAATTTGCAGGAGAAGAATTCTATCTATCTATCTATCTATCTATCTATCTATCTATCTATCTATCTATCTATCTATCTATCTATCTATCTATCTATCTATCTATCTAACCCACTGCGGGTCTGATCCTTGCCTCTACTCATCCAAGCCCTTCAGCCTCATGCGGACAGACACCTCCAGCCGGTCACACGATCCCAAGTGCATCTCCAGAAGACCGACTCGATCCTCATGGGCTTCACTCTTTTATAGGGCATCGGACCCGTGGCGCGAAACAATATGGGGGAAGGGGAGTGGGGGGGGAACCCCTGCAAGCCAATCGATCATATTATACAGTTATTGACAGTTCCCTACCCCAATCCAATTACAAAGTACCCCATTACAATGTTTCCACAGAAGCTTCCAGAAGGAAGTCAGTTAACTAAAATAATTAAACATTTTCCCAGGTTGTATAAACAATTCAAACAAGATTTCACACTTTAACCAATCATCAAACAGCAGCATAAACACTCTGCAACATTATTCACAATACCTTTATACACCCCCTTCGATAACTATACATTTGCAGGCCTTCATATCTCTTTCTGCAAACGCTCATACATTTTAACAAAGTAAGGACATCTGGACCTCTCCTTACCCTCAACTTCCATCTAGGGTCCAGACTCCATGGAGCCGTGACTCCCATCTTGCAACTTTCACAGAAAGAGGCCAATCAGGCCCTGCAAATACAAAGATCCTCCATTTTGTGACCTCTTTAATTTAGCCATATAACCATATAACAATTACAGCACGGAAACAGGCCCTCGGCCCTTCTAGTCCGTGCCGAACACTTATTTTCCCCTAGTCCCATCTACCTGCACTCAGACCATAACCCTCCATTCCTTTCCCATCCATATACCTATCCAATTCATTTTTAAATGATAAAATCGAACCTGCCTCCACCACTTCCGCTGGAAGCTCATTCCACACAGCCACCACTCTCTGAGTAAAGAAGTTCCCCCTCATGTTACCCCTAAACTTCTGTCCCTTAATTCTGAAGTCATGTCCTCTTGTTTGAATCTTCCCTACTCTCAATGGGAAAAGCTTATCCACGTCAACTCTGTCTATCCCTCTCATCATTTTAAAGACCTCTATCAAGTCCCCCCTTAACCTTCTGCACTCCAAAGAATAAAGCCCTAACTTGTTCAACCTTTCTCTGTAACTTAGTTGTTGAAACCCAGGCAACATTCTAGTAAATCTCCTCTGTACTCTCTCTATTTTGTTGACATCCTTCCTATAATTGGGCGACCAAAATTGTACACCATACTCCAGAATTGGTCTCACCAATGCCTTGTACAATTTTAACATTACATCCCAACTTCTATACTCAATGCTCTGATTTATAAAGGCTAGCACACCAAAAGCTTTCTTTACCACCCTATCTACATGAGATTCCACCTTCAGGGTACTATGCACAGTTATTCCTAGATCCCTCTGTTCAACTGCATTCCTCAATTTGTTACCATTTACCATTTACGTCCTATTTTGATTTGTCCTGCCAAGATGTAGCACCTCACACTTATCAGCACTAAACTCCATCTGCCATCTTTCAGCCCATTCTTCCAAATGGCCTAAATCTCTCTGTAGACTTTGGAAATCTACTTCATTATCCACAACACCACCTATCTTAGTATCATCTGCATACTTACTAATCCAATTTACCACACCATCATCCAGATCATTGATGTACATGACAAACAACAGTGGACCCAACACAGATCCCTGTGGCATCCCACTAGTCACTGGCCTCCAACCTGACAAACAACCATCCACCATTACTCTCTGGCATCTCCCATTCAGCCACTGTTGAATCCATCTTGCTACTCCACCATTCATACCCAACCATTGAACCTTCTTAACCAACCTTCCATGAGGAACCTTGTCAAAGGCCTTACTGAAGTCCATATATACAACATCCACTGCTTTACCCTCATCAATTTCCCGAGTAACCTCTTCAAAAAATTCAAGAAGATTAGTCAAATATGACCTTCCAGGCACAAATCCATGTTGACTATTCCTAATCAGACCCTGTTTATCCAGATGCTTATATATATTATCTCTAAGTATCCTTTCCATTAATTTGCCCGCCACTGAAGTCAAACTAACAGGTCTATAATTGCTAGGTTTACTCTTAGAACCCTTTTTAAACAATGGAACAACATGCGCAGTACGCCAATCCTCCGGTACTATTCCCGTTTCTAATGACATTTGAAATATTTCTGTCATAGCCCCTGCTATTTCTACACTAACTTCCAATAATAGCCAATAATAACATTCCTCCATTTTACCATTTATGATAACCCTCATAATTAATGATAACCAAAACACAATAATGAGTACTTTCCTATACAGATATTCTAACAAGAAGATGATGATGTGCTTTCCCAGAATTTCATCAAGCTTCCCAAGTTTACATGGGCATAGCTTCATGATTTCCATCTGAGGAGCCTTCACCTCCCGTGTTTTCGTGAGTGTGAATCCTCTCCATCCATCTTGATAAGTTCATCTGTTGCTGACTCATCGCAGAGTATAAAGTTTCTAAGAGAATCTGGAATAAAGCAAGTTAACAGCTTACAACCCCACTGATGCTCTTACAGTGCTGGAGATGCACCCATGCATTCTTGCCCTCTACTTTCACTGCCGTTGGGGTTGTTAGGAGTACCGGGTAAGGTCCTTCCCAGCAAAACTCCAACCCTTTCCTTACCCAGTTCTTTACAATGACATAGTCTCCAGGCTCCACTTTAGTCGAAGCTTTCAACAAAGGCACTTCGTTATATGCTGCTCTTACTCTACAATGAGATTATTTTAATGCTTGAGTCAAAGCTAGAATGTAGTTGGTCATCGCTGCAGTCATATGATGGAAATTTATGACTTTCATTGCATTCTGGTTCCAAGGTGTTCTTAGGGATCTACCATAAACTATTTCAGCTGGGCCCAGTCTAGATTTCCCTGCAGGCGTGACTCGCATCTGAAATAAAGCTATTGGAAGTAATTTAATCCAACCAATTCCAGTCTCCATCTTCAATTTAGCCAATTTAGTTTTAAGGGTCTGATTTGCCCTTTCTACATGTCCAGCAGCCTGCGGTCGATAAGCACAGTGCAATTGCTGCTGGATGCCCAACTGTTCGCAAAATTCTTTATTAATCAGCCCAATAAAATGTGGACCGTTATCTGAACTAAGCCGAATAGGGATGTCGAATCTAGGGACAATTTCTTTAATTAACACCTTGACAACAGTAGCAGCTTTATTATCAAGGGTTGGATAAGTTTCGATCCACCGGCCGAATGCATCGACTATGATACGTACATATCTATAACCCTGGCACTGTTCCAATTCGATATAATCCATCTGCAAAGCTTCAAACGAACCCATAGGCAATGGTGAATTTCCCTCTTCACATCTTACTCCTTTTCCTGGATTGTACTTCTGACAGATTAGGCAACAGCTACTCACTTTTTGAGATAATGATTGTCTTGGGTGCCATCAAGTAGCCAAAAGAGTGTCTCCTACTGCTCTTGCACTGCAAAGAGTTGCATAGTGCATGCTGCTAGTAAACAGTCATGTCCCGCTCCTAACTGCTCTTCTGGGGGTGAGACAAGAAAAGATGCTGGGTTAATTAATGTACAATGCCTAAATTGAAGTTTTGGATTATTTAATAGGTAAATTTCGTATTTATTCTGGCGAGCCATTGTTTGGTGCTGCGTCTGTAATTGTCCCAACAATGCTGCTCTTCACTATAATTTCCTGTTGTAGGGTCAAATTTACATATAAACAGAAAATAGGTGCAGGAGGAGGCCATTCGGCCCTTCAGGCCAGCACCGCCATTCATTGTGTTCATGGCTGATCGTCCCCTATCAATAACCCGTGCCTACCTTCTCCCCATATCCCTTGACTCCACTAGCCCCTAGAGCTCTATCTAACTTTCTCTTAAATCCATCCAGTGATTTGGCCTCCACTGCCCTCTGTGGCAGGGAATTCCATAAATTCACAACTCTCTGGGTGAAAAAGTTTTTTCTCACCTCAGTCTTAAATGACCTCCTCTTTATTCTAAGACTGTGGCCCCTGGTTCTGGACTCGCCCAACATTGGGAACATTTTTCCTGCATCTAGCTTGACCAGTCCTTTTATAATTTTATATGTTTCTATAAGATATTCCCCTCATCCTTCTAAACTCCAGTGAATACAAGCCTAGTCTTTTCAATCTTTCCTCATATGACAGTCCCGCCATCCCAGGGATCAATCTAGTAAATTTGTTGCAGACTCAGAGCTCCCGTGGATTTTGAAGCAACAGCAACAAAGAGAAGCAGGAGAAAGCACTGATTGGCTCTAGCCCGAGAGTTAGAAATGATTCAGAGGGGCAAAACAGTTTTAAACTGAGGAATTTGGTTTGTAAATTGGTAAATTAGGCAATTTATCAGTCAATAGACGGCTCTTAGGGAGTTGCAGTGAGGGAGCGGCCTTGTGAGAAAAGTGCCCTGTGAGAAAAGTGCCCTGTGAGAAAAGTGCCCTGTGAGAAAAGTGCCCTGTGAGAAAAGTGTGAGTCTTTGGCTCGAGAGTCTTCGGCGAGGAGGCTGAGTAGAGGAGGCTACGCAAAACGCTGGAGAGGGAGAGACGAAAGGAGGAGATGTCAAGCAAACTGATTCAGTGTGATGCTTGCAGTATGTGGGAGGTCAAGGACACTGCTGGTGCCTCTGGCTGCTACAAGTGTGAGAAGTGCATCCAGGTAGAGCTCCTTAAGGACCATGTTGGGGAACTGGAGAAGCAAGTGGATGACCTCAGGTTCGTCTGAGAAACTGAGTTGTTCCTCGGCAAGTTCTACAGTAAGATTGTTACACCTAAGGTACTGGAAGAGAGAAGGTGGGTGACGATGAGAAAGGGAGGGAAACATGGAATGCAAAGGTCCCCGGGTGTTGTACCTCTTGTGAACAGGTTCACCCACTTAGAAGCTGTCGGGACCGAAGACGTTATCACACTGATCGGCGGACTGGCTTGCGAAGCAAAAAGGGCTGTTGAGCCAAAACCAAAGAGACCAACGTCAGGCAATGCCATTGTAGTTGGAGACTCCATTGTGAGAGTTACGGACACGGGTTTCTGCAGGAACAGACGGGATTCAAGGATGGTGTGCTGCCTTCCTGGTGCCAGGGAAGGTGAACAGCATGTCGGCACAAACGATGTTGGAAAGAAGGGGATGAATATTCTGCAGCATGACTTTAGAGAGCTCCGAAAAATGCTGAAAAGCAGGACCTCCAGGGCTGTTATCTCCAGTTTGCTTCCAGTTCCTCGTGCTGGCGAGGGCAGGAACAGGGAGATACGGGACCTGAATGTGTGGCTGAGGAACTGGTGCAGGGGGCAGGGATTTAGATTCTTAGACAACTGGGATCTGTTTTGGAGTAAGGGGGAACTGTAGAAAAGGAACGGATTGCATCTTAACAGGTTGGGGACTAGCATTCTGGCAGGCAGGTTTGCCACTGTTACACGGGTGGTTTTAAACTGAATAAGGGGGGAGGGTATTAATAGTGGAGTAGCAAGGTGGATTCAACAGTGTTACTAGAATGTTGCCTGGGTTTCAGCAACTAAGTTACAGAGAAAGGTTGAACAAGTTAGGGCTTTATTCTTTGGAGCGCAGAAGGTTAAGGGGGGACTTGATAGAGGTTTTTAAAATGATGAGGGGGATACACAGAGTTGACTTGGATAAGCTTTATCCATTGAGAGTAGGGAAGATTCAAACAAGAGGACATGATTTGAGAATTAAGGGACATAAGTTTAGGGGTATCATGAGGGGGAACTTCTTTACTCGGAGAGTGGTAGCTGTGTGTAATGAGCTTCCAGTGGAAGTAGTGGAGGCAGGTTCGATTTTATCATTTAAAAATAGATTGGATAGGTATATGGACTGGAAAGGAATGGGTTATGGTCTGAGTTCAGGTAGATGGGACTAGGGGAGAATAAGTGTTCGGCACGGACTAGAAGGGCCGAGATGGCCTGTTTCCGTGCTGTAATTGTTGTATGGTTATTATATGGTTATAGGCTTCTGGAGAGTATTGGCAAGTGCAGTTAAAACTGCATCTTCCGTGCTCCACCATCAGCGATCACATTAGCCAGTGCTTCGTGAGTTGGATGTCCTAAGGTTGCTAAGAATCTGGTATGTTCTGTCGGAGTAATTATCTGTTGTATCACAGCCCATAGGTCTTGGGAGTCTGCGTGATACATATGCATTGTAGTCCTTAAGTAATCCACAACGGAAGCAGGTGACTTCTTTCGATCAGGGATTTTGCTTAACACTGCCATCATCTCGTTGGGTTTCCATGGGGTATATACTTCTATCGTTCTGGGATTATTTACACCCACTGCACTAACCGGATCAAACGCAGGGTTAGGCATTTCCCGACTGGAAACTGCCTATGGGATAATTGCTCTGCCTTCAGAATTGTTGCCATATAGTATTTGCTTCAATGTCTCCAGCTATTGTCTCACCCTCAGATATTTCTTCATCTTCAGAAGGGGGATCAAGGTACCTTCTAAAAGACTCTCCCTGTTCTCTCACTGCTCATCTGATTCGTCTAGGTTTAGGCTCACTGAAATACTCTGGTGGTTGTACTATGTCTCTAATAACCTCTCTCTCCTTGAATACTGGAGCTATTCTCTTCGTTTTACTCCTGGTACCGTGAGCTACAGGACTATCTGCCAATAGTGTAGTGGATGGTCAAAGAATCCTGTAGTCGTGTTGCTGCTGTTTGTAAAGCAGGCTTTATTGTGGAATCTGTAGGTGGTGTTAAATGTGCTGCAGGCTCTGAATGTCTGTTGTGTGCACAAGCTATACAACATGTGGGTGAAACCCGGGGAACGCAAGAGGAATATGGTGTAGGCTGTGAACTTCTTCTAATTTTAACACTTTCCCAATCTTCCAAATATTTGTCCTCTCCCCCTTCAATGCCAATGCTGACACCTTAAATTCTAAATTTACCGGTGCCAGTTTCCCTTCAGGAGATCTATCCTGTTCCTTATGCTCCCTCATACATCCACACCCTTCTCCCCTGGTGCCTGGAGGTCGATTTACTTCATCATCTTTCAGTTTTATTCCAAGCTTTGAGGCTACTACCTTTCTGCACTTCATAAAACTTTCTCCATAATCCAATCAATTCCTTCGCTATGTGGCTATTACTACACTGCCAAATAATCTTTCCAATATATTTCACTCCCTCCAATGTTCCAACGCCCCCCTCGGGCCATAAATCATCCCCTCATTTCCTATTCAACGCTCCCAAAAAGTTCCTAATCTTTCAGCCTTTTGTGGAAACTCACAACATAATAATTGGAGTGGCCAGAAGTGGCGGCGCTGCCTTAGCAGCTGCGGCTCGCCTGCAGTCCATCTGTTTTTTCTTTTTTGTTGTTGTTTTCTTTTGTCCAGTTTTAGTTAAATTTTGTTTATTAGGTTGTGTATGTGTGGGGGGGGGGGGGGGGGGGGGGAGGGGAGAAACATGTGTTTGGTCTTTTCCTTCGGGGGGGTGCGACTTATTCTTGTCGTATCCCCCGTCTCCGTCTCCGTCTGTGTTGAGGCCTAATGGTCGAGCTGGCGGCCTTGGGGCTGTGGCGGCGTTCCGGCAGCGATCCGACTTCGGAGCTGCGGTGGCGTTCCGGCGTTCTGGCGGCGGCGGCCCAACTCGGGGCTGTGGCGGTATTCCGGCGGCGGCGACCCGACTTCGGAGGCTCAGCCGCGGGCATAGGTTGGTGAACTGTTTTTCCGGAGGTCCCACAACAACAGCTTCGTCTGCTGGACTGGAGTGTGCGACAGCTTTGGATCGCCTCAGCGCAGAGGGAGAACAAGCAGGGAAGAAGCAAAGGCTTTATGACTTTTGCCTTCCATCACAGTGAGGAGGTGCCTGGTGAACTCACTGTGGTGGATGTTAAATTTGTGTACATTGTGTGTTTTTGTTATTTTTATTATATGTATGACTGCAAGGCACAAAGTTTCGTTCAGACCGAAAGGTCTGAATGACAATAAAGGATACTTTGACTTTGACTGTCTGGATCCTCTACCATATCTCGCTCGATCTGATTTCCCATCTTTGCTAACAATGGACACAAACTCTCTGCAATTCACACAATCTTCCAGCAATTCACACTTCACTCGCAATCTCTAGACTTATCAAACTCGCTCCCGAACAATGGCCAAAAGCTCAACAGCACGTCGGCAGTCTCGCATTTCTCACAGCACAATCACACGATCAATCCTTTCAAGCGGGTACCCTAATTCCTTCACAATCTCATACAATTCACAACTCACGCAACTTTCAACCTGTAAACAACTCCAAATACAATCTTTGGTCGACAAAAAGTTAAGGTACTTCAGTGAACAATCAAACACACTCTTCAGCAATAAATCTCCCACGCTCAAAACACTTTAATCTAAACACAGACAAATCAGCTCAAAACATACGAGCAAAATCGTACTTAGACAAGAAACGATACCACTTATTACTATCATGCAAAAACACACTCCGATGTAAAATACAAGCAGCTCATATGAGGGCGGAGTGAAGTGCTGTTGAGATGGCATCCTCCGTACTCCTGTTCTTGCGGTAGGCGAACTGATAGGGGTCCAGTGTAGGAGGTAGGCAGCCTTTGAGGTGTGCCAGGACCAGCCTCTCGAAGCACTTGGTGATGATGGGAGTAAGTGCAACTGGGCGGAAGTCATTGAGGTTCGCCGCAGTGGAGTGTTTTGGCACCAACACGATGGAGGTGGTTTTAAGGCACGTGGGGACAACTGCTTGGGCAAGTGACAGGTTGAAGATGTCAGTCCATACGTCTGTCAGCTGAAGTTATATCTGAAAAAGTCTGATTAGGCAGTGGGCCTCTCAGGCCATTTGGTCACAGGTCATTTGCTCTTTCTCGATGTCACATTCTTGTGAAGTGTTGTAATGACATGGCTCAGGATCTATGACTGTTTATACATCCAAGACTACAAGGCTGGAATAATAATGGATTCTGTATTGTTTGATACGTTTAATTACACATATGTTGAGATAAGAGGTGAAACATTTGAGCAGGTTGTATCTTTTATTTTTATATATATGTATCTAAGAAAGTAACTTTGTTTTGATCTGAGATAAGTGAGTGGGCGCAGATGTAAACATTCCTTTGAGTAATGCTCAGTGTGAAAGCAAAGGCATAAAATGAGGCTCTCGGTTGAGATTGAAGCTCCTTTTTCCCTAGAGATACCAAGAAAGGAGGAGGGTGTGTGAGCTAGCCAAGAAGCAATTATCATTTATCAAGTGTGACATTTATATGATCCCTGTGTGCTTGGAGATAGGAGGTGTGTGATTGGAACCAGCGTAAAAATCTTTGAAGACTTTGCAAGGATAAAACAAATTCATACTTTTAAGGTTTATGATATAAATGCAATGTTAGTCTAACTATGTGATTTATAATAAGACCATCTGGGGAATATATTGTGCTTTAATTAGGATTATAAACATTAGACCCCTGTGTTTAGATCTGTAGTTTAAGAGGTAACATTCCTCCCCAAGACGTATGGAGTTTAATGGGAACAATGTCTTGTTTATATAAATTGAGTGACCACTGTATCTCTTATATATTGAAAAGTAGGTGCTGGGAATTGGCCACTTTTCTTGGATTTAACTCTGAACAAAGAAGTTAAGAGCACATGGCAGGCGAGGGGCCACAATGGGGAGTCTTGTGACTATCTACATCAGTTGCAAATATGGAAATGTACTGGTAAGGAGGAGATAAGTGGGAGCAAGTGATTGGCTGATGATGAGGGAATGTCGGCAAATGATTGGATATGGAAACGTAACAGGGGTGGGGCATGCATGGTTGAAAATGGTATAAAAAGCGATGATCCTTTGTTTGTGACTCGGAGAGCTCCACGTGGACTGATGACGTGGGGTGATCCAACTTTTATTTGCAAATAAAAGTTTAAACTTCTTGAAGAATTCTCCGCGTGGCCTGAGTTAATTTTGAGTATTGAAAACCATGACAGCTCCTTCCCCCCTCCCCCGTCATACCGCACTCTCCCCCATGGTTCTTCCCCCATATTTTCTCCGAGCTCTCTCTGCCCCTGCCCCCACACCCCTACCCCCTCCCCGCCCACACACCCCTCTTCCCCACAACCCCTCCTCTCCCCCACATTTCCCCCTCCCTCCATAACACCTCTCCCCCCCACAACCCTCCCCTGCCCCCCACAACACCCCCCTCCCACCCACAAGCCCCTTCTCCACAACACCCCCAGCCCTCAATTCCCTCCCGGAGGACCCCAGCTGGACACAGATCACCTGGGTCGGCCCGCATTCCCGGGGAGGGGGGGGAGAGAGGGAAATGCCCCCCGGAAATCACCACGTCTCCGCTCACTCCGGGTGTTGTTGCCGCTTCACTGACACACATTCTCACACACAACCTAACACACACCCTTACACACACACACAGCATAACACACACCCTTACACACACACTGGCACACACAAGGTTTAAAGGAATATGGGCCAAATGCGGATAAACGGGACTAGTTTAGATGGGGCATCTTGATCTGCGTGGACAAGTTGGGATGAAGGGCCTGTTTCCATGCTGTAAGGCTATGACACTGCAGAAAGGGTGCAATTGCTCTGGAGAGGATCCAGGGGCGATTTATGAACATATTGGCAGGGCTGGAATTTTTTTTTCACTTTGAAGAACGATTTGATAACTGGGATTGTATTTTCTGCAGAAACAGAGGTGACGAAAAGTCTGAGTTGAGGTGATTAATATGGTGAGAATAGGGCCTGTTTTGCTCAACAAAGAGTGTAGGAAGGAACTGCAGATGGCGGTTTAAACTGCTTCCTCCGAGAAATCACCTTCCGTAATCTAAAATCCATTGATCCCCTCCATCTCTCTGACCTGCTCTCCACCACTCTCCCCCTGGACTCAACCCCCATCTCACCTGATGATCTCACAAACCATCTCAACTCCACCTTGTCTACCTCCCTCAACACTCTGGCCCCCCTCAAAACAAGAACCGTAACTTTCAACACATCCTCACCCTGGTACACACCTGCACTTCGTAAACTGAAACAGACTGGTCGCCAACTCGAACGACTTATAAAGAAATCATCTCTCACAGTCCACCTTGAAGCTTACAAACTCCACCTCACTGACTACAAAGATGCCCTCATTGCTGCAAAATCTGCCTACCTCTCCTCCATATTCACCGATCCCTGCCTAAACCACAGAACCCTCTTCTCCACAGTGGGCAACCTCCTCAAGCCTCGAGCCAACACTCTCCCTACCTCTACTCCGGTTCTCTGCAACTCATTCCTCCACTTTTTCGCTGATAAAATCAGCACCATCTATCAATCTTTATTCCCTGTACCCGACTCCCCAGCATCTACTCCACCACCTACCACGGCCCCTCCTTTCAACATCTCCACTGACCTCCTTACCCCTCCTCCACACTGCTTCCTCTCCCAGTTTGACCTGGTCACCCCTATTGAAATCTCCAAACTCATCAGCTCTTCCAAACCCACCACCTGCTCCCTCGACCCTCTCCCCACTCCCCTGTTGAAGTCCTGCCTCCCCGTTCTCTGCCCCTACCTCACTAATCTCTTCATTGTCCCAAGGAATTGTCCCCTCCGCTTTCAAAACTGCTGCCGTTACACCAATCTTAAAGAAACCTGGTCTTGATCCCTCCTCTCTCATTAACTACCGCCCAATCTCAAACCTCCCCTTCCTTTCAAAAACCCTGGAGCGTATCGTTGCGTCGCAACTTCATTCCCACCTCCTTGCGTATAACCTACTTGAACCCCTCCAATCTGGCTTTCGCCCCCTCCATAGCACAGAAACTGCTCTCCTCAAAGTCCTCAACGACCTCCTCACCTCTGCTGACACTGGTTCCCTCAACATCCTCATCCTCCTCGACCTGAGCGCAGCCTTCGATACAGTGAACCATAACATCCTGCTCACCAGACTCAAGGACCTCGGCATTGAAGGCTCTGCACTCAGCTGGCTCCGTTCCTACCTTTCCAACAGATCCCACTTCATCTCTCTCCACAACCACACCTCTGCTACAGCCGCAGTCACTCAAGGCGTTCCCCAAGGCTCCGTACTCGGCCCCCTCCTCTTCATCATCTACATCCTCCCCCTTGGTCAGATACTCCGCCACTTCAATCTGGACTTCCACTGTTACGCTGATGACACCCAGATTTACCTTGGCACCAAATCCCCCCACAACCCCCCCCTCTCCCATATCAACTCCTGTTTGTCAGCTATAAAAACCTGGATGCAACATAATTTCCTCAAACTCAACAGCGATAAGACAGAATTCCTCCTCATAGGCTCCAAAGCCACACTCAGCAAAATCAATAACCCCACTCTCACCATCGACGGCACCACTGTCTCCCCATCTCCCCAGGCCCGCAACCTTGGCGTGATCTTTGATTCCACCCTCTCCATTGAGCCTCACATCCGCCATGTTATTAAAACCTCCTTCTTTCATCTCCGCAACATCGCCAAACTCAGACCCTCTCTCTCACCGCCTGCTGCTGAAAGACTCATCCATGCCTTCATCTCCTCCCGACTGGACTATTGCAACTCACTTCTCCTTGGCATCAGCTCCACCTACATCAACCGACTCCAACTGGTCCAGAACGCAGCCGCCCGACTCATCACCCACACCAAATCCTGGCATCACATCACTCCAGTCCTCAAAAAACTTAACTGGCTTCCAATCTCCCACCGGATCACCTACAAAATCCTGGTCCTCACCTACAAAGCCCTCCACCATCTGGCCCCCACATATCTCACTGACCTCCTCTCCCCCTACCAACCCTCACGGTCCCTCAGATCCACATCAGCCGGTCTCCTCTCCATCCACAAGTCCAACCTCCGCAGCTTTGGGGACAGAGCCTTCTCCAGGGCAGCTCCCAGGCTCTGGAACTCCCTCCCCCAACTGATCCGCAATTCCGTGTCCCTCCCCATCTTCCAGTCCCGCCTCAAGACCCATCTCTTCACCTCTGCCTATCCTTAGCCCCACGTCCCCGTCCCTTTTCATCTGTGCATTAATTGCCTCATGCTGTGTTTTGTATTGAATTCTGTCTTTACTTTGTGTACTAGTCATGTCTCTACTATTTATTTCATTCCCCTTACATGTTTTTCCTATACATGCTCAATTTTTGTAAGGTGTCCTTGAGACTCTTGAAAGGCGCCCATAAATAAAATGTATTATTATTATTATTATTATTATTAAAAGCTGGAATAACTCAGCAGGACAGGCAGCATCTCTGGAGAGAAAGAATAGGTGAGGTTTCGGGTCGAGACCTTCAGACTGAAGAGGTTGAAAACCAGCCATAAAACACAATGACTGGAGA
Organism: Amblyraja radiata; assembly: GCF_010909765.2. Lineage (NCBI taxonomy): Eukaryota > Metazoa > Chordata > Chondrichthyes > Rajiformes > Rajidae > Amblyraja > Amblyraja radiata. The sequence continues at coordinate 1,899,701 of NC_045972.1, forward strand.
TGTGTGAGATCCTACTAAGGGCAGAAATCAGAAGCATGTGTTCATCTTTAGTGACGTGACACCATAATAAATATATTACAGAAATTTTTTTTTAATGGGGTGGCACGGTGGCGCAGCAGTAGAGTTGCTGACTTACAGCATCACAGACCCAGATTTGATCCTGACTACGGGTGCTGTCTGTACAGAATTTGTACATTCTCCTTATGACCACATGGGTTTTCTCCGGATATTTCGGTTTCTCCCACATCTGAAAGAAGTGCAGGTTTGTAGGTTAATTGGCTTCTGTAAATTGTTCTTGGCCTGTAGGTAGTATGGTAGATTGCTGGTTGGTGTGGACTTGGTGGGCCGAAGGGCCTGTATCCATATATATGTTTTACATATTTCATATGGTTGAATATGTGGCATTATTTTCATCTAGTTTCTATAGTCATAGGGTAAGGTTGATTGATTTATTTGTGCAGAACAGTGATGGAAGTCTGACTCCTCTTGCCTTGTTTCTGTTTTTGTTTCTCTATATATATGCATAACAGCATGAATTATAATCTGATTTCTATACATGAATATACTAAGGTCATTCATGTGCTGCACCTGTTGATCAGAGCCTGGCTCTACTGTGGAATGTAATTAGGAATGTAATTTAGCCTAACCTAATCCAATTTGAAGCATAAATGTTGCATTCAAGTGTAAGTTAAAAGACCCGCTACAGTATGCACCAGATTGCACAATTTCAAGATGAAAAATGCAAACGCTCCCTACCGTGGGAGGGGGGACACCCCGTTCCCACACCCTCCTCCCTCAGTCTCTATGCTCCCTCACAATTTCTCACTCTCAACTCTCACCCAATGTTGGCAGCCCTGGGTCAAACCAAGGCAGGACCTTCACAGTGAATGACAGGGCTCTGGAGAGTGTTGTAGAGTAGTGGGATTTAGGAATGCAGGTACATGGTAACTTGAAAGTGGTGTCACAGTGGTGAAGAACACCATCTAGGCCATCATCAGTCAGAGTATTAAGTACAGAAGATAGACATAAAAAGTTGGGAGTTTAAGAAGGAACTGCAGATGCTGGAAAATCGAAGGTTGATAAAAGTGCTGGAGAAATTCAGCGGATGCGGCAGCATCTATGGAGTGAAGGAAATAGGCAAAGTTGGGACAGGCAGCATCTCTAGAGAGAAGGAATGGGTGACGTTTTGGGTCGGGACCCTTCTTTAGACTAGTTAGGGAAAAGGGAAACGAGAGATAGATGATGATGTAGAGAGATAAAGAACAATGAATGAAAGATATGCGAAAAAGTAACGATGATAAAGGAAACAGGCCGTTGTTCGCTGTTTGTTCGGTGAAAAGGATTGCGACTTGGTTTATTGTCAGCTGAAGGGACGGCGACAATAAGGCATACAATCAGTAAAATTAATCAGGACAGTGAAACGAGTCAGAGAACTAGGGTGTTGGGGGGGGGGGGAGGAGAGAGAGGGAAAGCAACAGTTAGTTGGTTAGAGAAATCAATATTCATACCACTGGGCTGTATGCTGCTGAAGTGAAATATGAGATGCTGTTCCTCCAATTTGTGCTCAGCCTCACTCTGACAATGGAGGAGGCCCAGACAGAAAGGTCAGATTGGGAATGGGAGGAGGAGTTAAAGGGTTGAGCAACCAGGAGAGCAGGTAGGTTTAGGCGAACTGAGCGAAGGTGTTCAGCGAAACGATTGCCGAGCCTGCACTTAGTGTTGCCGATATACACCCGCAGGGCTGCCAACTCTCACGCACTGAGCGTGAGACTCACGCATTTCACACGCTGATCACAGAATTTCTCACCCTCTGTCGTGAGAAATTCTGTGATCAACGACAATTTCAAAACTAATACCAACTGCTTGTGTGTGCGTCTGTTGACAAGACAGCAGCATTCTTATTGTTATTCTCACTTGACCGACAACCATCACACCTCCAAAGCATACATATACACACACACACACACATATGTACTCAAAAAACAAAAAATAGTAGTGTAATATTAATAATAATAGTCCATTGAAGTTCAGAGCTTATTTGAGGTTGTAGCATTTAATAGCCTGATGGCTGTAGGGGAGAAGCTGTTCCTGAACCTGGGCATTACGGTTTTCAGGTTCCTGTACCTTCTTCCCGTAGGCAGGGGTGAAATGAGTGCGTGGCCAGGATGGTGTGGGTCTCTGATGATGCTGGCTGCCTTTTTGAGGCAGCGTCTCCAATAAATCTCTTTGATGGTGGGGAGGTCAGAGCTGATGATGGACTGGGCAGTGTTCACAACTTTTTGCAATGTTTTCCGCTCCCGGGCGTTCAAGTTGCCAAACCAGGCCGTGATGTAACCAGCCAATGTGCTCTCCACTGTACACCTGTAGTAGTTCAAGAGAATCCTCCATGACATACCGAGTATATAAAGTTATGAAAGGAAAAGATAAAGATGGAATATTCAAAATCCTTTTCCCATGATAGGGGAATCAAAAACAAGGGAGTGTGGGTTTAAGGTGAGAAAATGTAGTTTAAACAGGACCTGAGGCAGAAGTTTTTTGCACAAAGTGTAGCTGATGTCAGGAACAGGGTGACAAAAGGGGTGCAGGAAGGAACTGCAGATGCTGGTTTAAACTAAAGATAGATACACAAAGCTGGAGTAATTCAGTATATGCTGTCTGACCCGCTGAGTTACTCCAGATTTTGTGCCAGAAGGGGAGGCAGAATCAGTACAATGCCCCTTTAAAATGATTTTGGACAGGCATTGCGTGAAAGTGTACAGACCCAAAGCAGGTAAAATGGAATTAGTACAAGAGTCCAAAAGATTGAGAGACGTTGTGGTTTGGCCATCACTGTGCTGGGGTGAGTGGCATCTGTCCGCCGGGCCGGAACCTTTGCTCTGTGAGGAGAGTTCCGCGGACGGGGTTGGGGTTGGGGTTGGTGCGGACCGGCGCCATGCTGCGCTCCCCTGGTCACCCGGGCGACGACGAGCGCTTTGTTTTAGTCGCCAGTCTGGACAACGCGCGGAATCTCTCCAACCTGCTCAAGGCCATTCACTTCCGAGACCAGGTCACCTTCTTCGCCTCGGCCAATGGCATTCGGATGACGGCCGAGGCGGCAAAGAGTGTCCAGGGCAACGCGTTCATCCAGGTACCCGGGGAGAGGGAGATGTGGAGATGTGGAGATGTGGAGATGTGGAGATGGAGGGAGATGTGGAGGGAGAGGGAGATGTGGAGATGTGGAGGGGAGATGGAGATGTGGAGGGAGAGGGAGATGTGGAGGGAGAGGGAGATGTGGAGATGTGGAGGGGAGAGGGAGATGTGGAGGGAGATGGAGAGGTGGAGATGTGGAGGGGAGATGGAGATGTGGCGCTGGCGGGAGATTTGCGCTGTGGCGGGAGCGGGCGCTGTGGAGGGCGTCTGGCGCTGTGGCGGGCGCTGGCGCTGTGCGGGCGCTGGCGCTGTGGCTCGTGGCGGGGGCTGGCGCTGTGGCGCTGCGGGCGCTTGGCGCTGGCGGGCGCTGTGGCGGCGTGGCGCGTGGGTGGTTGCCGGCGCCCGAGTCGCCAGCGGGCGGTGCTTGGCGCCGGAAAGCATGGAGGAGGAGTGAGGAGGAAGATGTAGGAACAATGAGAAGGCTTGGGTGCAGTGAGAAGCTTTTGTTTCATGCTAACCAGTCAGCGGAAAGACTATACGTGATTACAATCGAGCCATCTGCAGTACAGATACATGATGAAGGGAATAACGTTCAGTGCAAGATAAAGTCCAATAAAGTCCAATTAAACATAGTCCGAGGCTCTCCAATGAGGTAGATAGTAGCTCAGAACTAGTCTCTAGTTAGTGATAGGATGGTTAGGTTGCCTGATAACACAGGGCTGCCAACATTGGGTGAGAGTTGGGAGTGAGAAATTGCGAGAGACCAAGCCCGAGGGAGCGTAGCGACGGGGGTGGGTGGGTGACCCCCCTCCCATTGGTACGGGTCTTTTGCACTTTTCAACTTGAAATTGTGCAATATGGTGCATACTGTAGCGAGTCTTTTGATCTTAGTGTATTCATGTATGGAAATCAAATTATAATCAAACATTAGCCCATGTTGACCAACCTGGGTCTCACTGCACACCGGGTATTCTCCTGACCCTGACTCCAGTTGCATACCTTCTCTCATTCCTGTCCCTGAGTCCAGCCTTACACCTGGCCCCCTATTCTACCATGTTCATAGCTGCTTACCTGCTTAGGTTCCCAGTGCTGAACACTCCCCTGGTCCCAGCTTTGACAGCACACCTAGTACTATTCCAGACCTTGACTCTGGATGCACACTTGGCCTTGCTCCTAGCCCCTCTACACTGACAATATATCTGGCTCTCACATAAAGTCCGATATCTGACCCCCTGGACTTAACCTATTACGTTCAAGTCCACAGGTGCTTATCTAATGCAATAATCTTTTATGGGGCACTTCACAGACCAAATTATCTATAACAAAATTTGCTACATCCATTGGCTTCCTTGTTATCTAACATGCTAGTTACTTTGTCGAAGAAGTCATCAATTGGTTGAACACAATTTATCATCCATAAAATTATACTCACTCAGCTGTATAAGTAGTCTGTTACCATTTCTTTCATTTTCCTAACAAACTCCTGAAGTCATTTACACCCCCAATATTTTCAGTATTTTGCTGTCTTACTCTCAGCTGGGACTTTTCTGAAATGCAAAGTCCAATAACTATATATTTAAGCAATATTATTCTATTAAATGTGATCTTGAGAGTACATAATATTTTCTGTGGTATTCATAACACAACAACAATAAAATGACCTTTGTGTTGATTGCACCTACCAACATGCATACATTATTATATTACAGTTAATATGTACCGAGGGCAAATTTTTGTTCCAATGCTCCCCATTCCCAATTACTTTTACATTGAAGTGATTGAAATTCAAGTGAAGTTTAAATGGCATCATAAAAGTCAAACCTCCAGAATGGATGATATTCATCACGTGGTTGGTTGGGGTCAGTATCAGTACAATTACTATATTAAACTTTGAATCTTCAGATGTCCTGGTTCAAGCTAAAACTAAAGACAAATAATAATATCCTCACACATTCCCCTGCAAGTATCTCTGTCACTCCTTTAAAATAATCCCCTTCTTTGAACAAGCTCTTAAATATCGCATCTGATTCAGTTTCCATCTAATTACGCTCCTTGAAGATGTTCATCTATGTGTTCAATTAATAATTGGGGACATTTCTATTCAACCTGTCAAAGGAATTTGGGGCGGGGGGGTTAGAAATAGTCAGTGAGGTAAACAAACATAATAGTTTAGTGGCAAATGCCAATAGTGCTACCTTCCCAATATTTAACTGAAGGAAATAATGGGTTATCGGGGCTGTATGTTGTGACAGACAGCCTGACACCTTGCATGTCATTTTAATATTACACTTATCCCATCCCCCTGGATATTCCAGATTAATAAGTTAAGGTTTTGTCAACTAATTACAAATCAATAACATTAGCCAACTCCGAAACATGAAGCGCTGAGCATTGGGATCCAGACATCATGGACAACTGGCCTCAGTTCCCCGCTCACATCTGGCAGTGTTCTCCGTCTGAACCAGGGACCGTGGAGCGATTTTGAAAGTGGGGAGGCTGAGCGATCACTGATCACTGACTTTGGGGGTGCCCCATGAGGGAGTGGAGCAACCGAGTGGGGAGAGGGTGTGGAAGTGGGGTGGTCCCCCTCCCAAGGTAGGGACTTTTTGAAATTTGATGTATTAAAGTCATGTTTTAGTGCATTGTAGAAGTAGATAGATAGATATAATTTATTGCCACACAACCAGGGTTGGTGGAAATTTGGGTTGTCAGCAGCAGTACAATAATAAAGAACACACAATAAAACTGTAACACAAACATCCACCACAGCATTCATCACTGTGGTGGAAGGCACAAAAATTTGGCCAGTCCTCCTCCATTTCCCCCCCGTGTACAGGACCAGAGTCCAGTCAGTCCAGGATCGGCTCTTCCTCACCGGAGACCGCGGCTTTAGATTGTTGTAGGCCGCAGGCCAGCGGTCGAGATTTAAAGTCCCCGCTGCAGCCAGAAGCACCGTAGACTGCAGGGCCGGCGGTCGAAGCTCCCCTCCAGGGGTGATGGTAAGTCCATGCCGCACCCGCGGTAGAAGTTGGCTGCGGGCCGGCAGTGATGGCTTCTTCTTCCCCCGGGTCCCCCACGAGGCTGTAGACGCCGCACCAGCTGGAGCTCTGTAGACCGCGGCTTCAGGCTGCGACTTCAGGCTGCCGGCTGCCGGCTGCCCCGGGCCAGCGAAACGGAGCGCTCCCCTCCAGCGAGCCCCAGCGAGGGTCGCCCGCTCCACGCCGAGAGTCCACGCTGCGCCCGCCGCTGATGCCCCGGGCGCGTCTCCAGGAAAGGCCGCGTCGATCCTTGATGTAAGGCCACGGGGGAGGTGACCTGGAAAAAGTTGCCTCTCCATGGAGGAGGCGACCGAAGCGGTTTCCCCCTTACCCCCCCACACCACCCCCCACACAAAACACACGAAGAAACACAAAATACACACTTTAAAACATACTAAATTTATTTTTTAAAAGCTGGAAAAACTGACGCGCTGCTGACAAGGTTGCACACAGAGGAGCGCCCCCTACAGAAGTATGATTTCAATGTTTTTTGTATGAATTATTTTTAAGAGGTAACTTTTTCCACCCAAAGGGTGGTGGGTGTATGGAACAAGCTGCCAGAGGAGGTAGTTGAGGCAGGGACCATCCCAACATTTAAGAAACAGTTAGACTGATACATGGATAGGGCAGGTTTGGAGGTATGGACCAAAAGCAGATAGCGTAGCTGGGACATGTTGGCGGGTGTGGGCAAGTTGCACTGTATCACTCTATGACTGTATTATACCTCCACCATGCATGAATGCTTCAAAATCAAGCGATTGAGTTTTATTGCCATATACTCAAGCATAGTTTTATTGCCATATACTCTCCCTCTCTCTCTCTCTCCCCCCCCTCTCTCTCTCTCTCTCTCTCTCTCTCTCTCCCCTCTCTCTCTCTCCCCTCTCTCTCTCTCCCTCTCTCTCCCTCTCTCTCCCCCCCTCTCTCTCCCCTCTCTGTTCCCCCACTCTCTGTTCCCCCGCTCTCTGTTCCCCCGCTCTCTGTTCCCCCTCTCTCTCCCCCTCTCCCCCTCTCTCCCCCTCTCTCTCCCCTCTATCTCCCTCTCTCTCTCTCCCCTCTCTTCCGCTCTCTCCTCTCACCCCCTCTCTCTCCCCCCTCTCCCCTCCCTCTCTCTCCCTCTCTGTCTCTCCCTCTCTCTCCTCTCACCCACCATATCTCTCTCCCCTGGTCTCCCCCTCTCTCTCTCCCCTTATCTCTCTTCTCTCTCCCCCCTCTCCACTCTTCCCCTCTCTTCCCCTCTCTCCCCCCACTCTCTCCCCCTCTCTCTTCTCCCCTCTCTCTTTCTCCCCCTCTCTCTTTCTCCCCCTCTCTCTTCTCCCCCCTCTCTCTTTCTCCCCCTCTCTCTTTCTCCCCCTCTCTCTTTCTCCCCCTCTCTCTTTCTCCCCCTCTCTCCTATCTCCCCCTCTCTTCCCCCCCTCTCTCTCTCCTCTCTTCCCCCTCTCACTCCCCCTCTCTTTCTCCCTCTTTCTCTATCTCCCCCTCTCTCTCCCTCTCTCTCTCTCTCTCTCTCTCTCCCCCTCTTGCTCTCACTCCACACACCCTCTCCCATCTCTCTCCCCCCCTCGCTCTATCTCCTCTCTCTCTCCCCTCTCTCTCCCCTCTCTCTCCCCTCTCTCTCCTCCTCTCTCTCCTCCTCTCTCCTCTCCTCTCTCCCCTCCTCTCTCCCATTCTCTCTCCCCTCCTCTCTCCCCTCCTCTCTCCCCCTCTCTCTCCCCCCCCTCTCCCCCTCTCCCCTCTCATTCCCCCCTCTCTCTCCCCCCTCTCTCCCCCATTTCTCCCTCCCACCTCACTCTCCCCCTTGCTCTCTCTGCCCTCTTTCTCCCCTCTCTTTCTCCTCTGTCTCTATCTCCTCTTTCTCTTTGCCCTCTCTCCCTCTTTCCCCGTTTCTCTTTCCCCCCCTCTCTCCCTCTTCCCCCTCTCTCTTTTACCACCCCTCTCTTCCCCCTCTCTCTCCCCCTCCCTCCCCTTCTCTCCTCCACTCTCTCCTCCCTCTCCACCCTCTCTCTTCCCTCTTTCTCTTCCTTTCTCCCCCCTCTCACTCTCCCCTCTCACTCTCCCCTCTCATTCTCCCCCTCTCTCCCTCCGCCTCCCTCTCACCCCCTCTTTCTCTTCCCCCTCACTCCCACCTCACTCCCCCCCTCTCCTCTCCTTCTTCCCCCTCTCCTTCCCCTCTCCCTCCTCGCTGTCCCCATTCTCTCCCCCCTCTTTCACCCCCTCTCTCTCTCCTCACTATCTCCCTGTCTCCTTTCCCTCTCTGTCTCTCCCTCACTTTGAGAGTCTCTGCCCCTTCGGAACAGAGACTCTCACGGCAGTGGCACAACGCTTCCGATGCCTCCGACGGCCCGAGCTGCAGCGAGCCACTCGCCAGTCCGCAAAGGGGCGCCAGCCCCGGCTCCCCGCATCTGTCCCCGCCCGCTGCTTCCGTCCCTCCCTCAGCCCCAGCTCTCCAACACCCATGCAGTTTATATGAGTTTTGAGATTTTCGTTGATCACAGAATTTCTCCCGACAGAGCGTGAGAAATTTGTGATCAGCGTGAGAGCGTGAGAATTTGCCCAAATGCGTTATTCTCACGCTCAAAGCGTGAGAGTTGGCAGCCCTGTAACAGCGAGGAAGAAACTGCCTGAATCTGGAGGTGTGCGTTTTCACACTCCTGTACCTCTTGCCTGATGGGAGAGGGAAGAAGAGGGAGTGGTTAGGACGCGACTCGTCCTTGATTATGCTGCTGGCCTGCCCGAGGCAGCGTGAAGTGTAGATGGAGTCAATGGAAGGGAGGTTCGTATGTGTGATGGTCTGGGCTGCGTGCTTGGATGGAGCTGTTCCCAAACTATAATTTGATTCATCCTGATAAAATGCTTTCTACAGCACATCTGTAAAAGTGGTGAGAGTTTTGGGGGCATGCTGAACTTTCTATGCATTCTGAGTAGAGGCGTTGGTGTGCTTTTTGTGCCTCAATATGGGAGGTTCAGGACAAGTTGTCGGTGATATTTACTCCTAGGAATTTGAAGCTTTCAACTACTTCAGCACCGTCAATGCATACATGTACCATATGTGTACCGCTTCACTTCCTGAAGTCGATCATTATCTTCTTTGTCTGGCTGACATTGAGAGAAAGGTTGTTGTCTCGACACCAGGACTCAATCTCATTCCTGTACTCTGTCTCGTCATTATTTGATTTCCCGCCCACAATGGTGGTGCCGTCTGCAAATTTGTAAAATTAATTGGATTTATACATGGCTGCACAGTCGTGGGTGTACAAGGAGTAAAGAAGGGGGCTGAGAACGAATCCATGCGCTGCACTAGTGTTGAGGATTATCGTGGAGGATGATTTGTCCCCTATCCTCACTGATTGGGGTCTGTTGGTCAGGAAGTCGAGGATCCAGTTGCAGACTTGAGTGCTGACTCCAAAAGAGGAAGTGGTGAAGGAGCGGGCAGCAAGACAAAGTGACAGGCCGACAGAAGGATGCAAAAGCAGGTGAGACGGGAGGGAGCCCCAGGGTGACACCGGCCTGAAGGAAGCGCTGTCCCCAAGGGCTGCAGCGTGAGCCACAACAACAGCCGTGTGAACTGGTGAAGAAGGATTCGCTGATGCAGACCAGCGACATCAGTGCTGAGTTTTAAGGTGAAATGATACAGTCCTGGAGTAGCTCAGTGGACTGAATCTGTTTGAAGAAGAGTTCAGATGTCACTTATCCATGTTCTCCAGCGATGCTGCCTAATCTGCTGAGTTACTCCAGCACTTTGTGTCCTTTTGTGTATTAACCAGCATTTCCAGTACATACAATGATAATACCTTAGTCGGCTATAGCAGACAATCAGCAATAACGGACACCATTCCCCCCCTAAGGTCGGTTATAAGGAGGGTTCACTGTATATCTCATCCCTCAGAATACTCTCCAGTAACGTGCTTACCATAGATGTTAAGCTCACTCATCTATTGTTCCCAAGCTTTTCCTTGTGCTATTTTTAAATAGGTCAGTTAATTGTCCATTGCAACTCTCTCCATGTTCATGTGAGTGGTAAAGTTAGTGTGAGTGAGTGCTTTATGGTCAACTCTAATTTAAAATGGTATTATTTTTTTTCAGGCCAGTATCTTTCAGGAGTTTCGAATTGAAGAGGATTCTGTAATCTTTCTCATAAACTTGACAGTTCTTTTAGATTGTCTGACAATATTCAGTGCAAGTTCTTTGCCAGGTAAATGATTGCACTATTTTCACCATTCAGCCTTTAATTCTAATTTTTATTTTAATAGATCATAACTGAGTTGCATCTCAACCTACTTTAGTTTTGTATGTTTTAATACTCTTACTCAGTGGAAGTTTCCAGATTTCTTCTGCTATATGCTCTCTCCACATCCTCTCTGCAATTTAAAATGTTCCCAGTTCTGCCTCTTTTGTGAAGTTGCTTCCTGACCACTGGAGATGTTCCAGCATTCTGTGCTTTTATTTCAGATTTGCTGCACCTGAAGTTCTTTTGATTATCAAATACAGAGTTCTGGCCACAGCCGGCAAATTCGACCTGCCGATTGGAGCATGAGGTCGCGATTGGCCACCTCATGCCATTTAGACGGCACAGTTTCGAGGGCATTTCTGCAGGGGGGGGAGGGGGGGGTTTAAGTGCGCTCTCATAATTTTGTACGATTACTGAGGGGCCGGACCACTGGTTGTTGGAAGATTGGTAGTGGACCTGTAGTTTTGGTAGATCCATCTGAAGATGTGACCTGAAATGTCATCTATTTTTTCCAGAGATGCTGTCTGACCCGCTGAGTTACTCCAGCAGTCCAGTAAAGACTGATATTGTGTCAATTTGCAGAATGTTGTGATGAAGCTGAGGCTGACATTTGATTTCCCTTCCCTAGGAGTGACAACAGCCCTGAGAATGTGCTACCGTGGGTATGGCTATCCCCTCACCCTGTTTCTGGAGGAGAGTGGGGTGGTAACTGTTTGCAAGATTCAGACTCAAGAGCCAGAGGAAACTCTCGATTTTGACTTTTGCAGCACAAATGTTGTAAATAAAATTATTTTACAATCAGAGAGCCTGCGGGAGACATTCGCAGAACTTGATATGAGCAGTGATGTGCTGCAGATCACGATGTCGCCAGAGAAACCGTATTTCAGGTACTGGATAGCTTGGAACACACCATAATATGTCATTACAATAAGGGATAATGGGGCTGTTCACAGCAGACCACCACTCTCTCTAGTCTCCCTCTCTAGTCTACCACATTGCCCACTTCAGTTAGTGTCTGAGCTTTGTTACTGTTGCTTTGCCATTTGTTCCTCCTGGATGTGGGTGTACTGTATATGTGTGGGTGTGAACTGCAGTCTTTGATAAATGGTGCCTTTACATCAATCTTATAGATTATAGAATGAATCATGTTTAATTTGGTTTATAAAGGATGTAAACAACTTAAATAATGTGGTAAATTGCCCAAGTATATCCTGCTAACAAAAACAAATCCAGTCCAGCTAATACCAGCCAATCTGTTTATTCTGAATTAGCCGCAAAATATTGGGAGGTGTCGTTTACAGGGCCATCAAGCAAACTCGTTCCCTCATGCTCAGCTGGGATGTGCCAGAATCACTCAGCTCCACCCCCTGAGCACAGGAAAGATGATTTACAGAGTGACTGCTCTTAACAAATAAACCAGTTTCACTAAGTGTGGCATCAAGGAGTCTTGATGCTGACGTCAGTGGCAATCAGGAGGACGTCTCCATGGGCTGAGTTGTACCCACTTGAGAATAAGATTTACAGTGCCCTCCATAATGTTTCGGACAAAGACCTATCATTTGTTTATTTGTCTCTGTACTCCACAATTTGAGATTTGTAATAGAAACAAAATCACATGTGGTTAAAGTGCACATTGTCAGATTTTAATAAAGGCCATTTGTATACATTTTGGTTTCACCATGTCGAAATTACAGCAGTGTTTATACATAGTCCCCCCCATTTCAGGGCACAATACTGTTTGGGACACAGCAAATGAAGGTAGTCATTTTGTTGCATATCCTTTCCATGCAATGACTACGTGAAGTCTGTGATTTATGGATATCACCATTTGCTGGGTGTCTTCTCTGGTGATGTTCTGCCAGGCCTGTATTGCAGCCATCTTTAGCTTATGCTTGTTTTGGGGACTAGTCCCCTTCAATTTTCTCTTCAGCATATAAAAGGCATGCTCATTGGGTTCAGAGCAGGCGATTGACTTGGCCACTCAAGAATTTACTGTTTTTTAGCTTTGAAAAACTCCTTTGTTGCTTTAGCAGTATGTTTGGGATTATTGTCTTGCTGTAGAATGAACAGCCAGCCAATGAGTTTTGAGGCATTTATTTGAACTTGAGCAGATAGATGTGTCTATACACTTTTGGATACATTATGCTACTACCATCAGTAGTTGTATCATCAAAGAAGATAAGTGAGCCAGTACCTTCAGCAGCCATACATGCCCAGGCTATTACACCCCCACCACTTTACTTTCACAGGTGAGGTCGTATGCTTTGAATCTTGGGCAGTTCCTTCTCTCCTTCATACTTTACCCTTGCCATCACTCTGATATATGTTAATCTTCGTCTCATCTGTCCACAAGACGTTTTTCCAGAACTGTGGTTGCTCTTTTAAGTACTTCTTGGCAAACTGTAACCTGGCCATCCTATTTTTGCAGCTAACCAGTGGTTTGCATCTTGCAGTGTAGCCTCTGTATTTCTGTTCATGAAGTCTTCTGCGGACAGTGGTCATTGACAAATCCACACCTGACTCCTGATGAGTGTTTCTGATCTGTCAGACAGATGTTTGGGATTTTTCTTTATTATAGAGAGAATTAAGCTGTCATCAGCTGTGGAAGTCTTCCTTGGCCTGCCAGTTCCTTTGCGATTAGTCAGCTCACCAGTGCTCTCTTTCTTCTTAATAATGTTCCAAACAGCTGATTTTGGTCAGCCTAAGATTTGGCTGATGTCTCTAACAGTTTCATTCTTGTTTCTCAGTCTCATAATGGCTTCTTTGACTTTCATTGACACAACTTTCATCCTCATGTTGATAAACAGCAATAAAAGTTTCCAAAGGTGATGGAAAGACTGGAGGAAAGACTAGGTGCTGTGAGCTCTCTTATACCGGCATTAAGGAGGCAATTACCTGAGCACACCTGAGCAATTACAAACATCTGTGAAGCCATATGTTCCAAACATTATGGTGCCCTGAAATGGGGGGACTATGTATAAACACAGCTGTGATTTCTACACAGTGAAACCTAAATGTATAAAAATACACTTTAATAAAATCTGACAATGTGCACTTTAACCACATGTGATTTTTTTTTTAAATTACAAATCTCAAATTGTGGAGTACAGAGGCAAATAAATAAATGATGGATCTTTGTCCCGAATATTATGGAGGGCACTGTACAACTATCACAGCGGCCCAGCCCCAGGGCCTTGTTGCAGAAACTCCTGCATTTCAGGAAAAGAGTGTGCCCATGTGTATTCTACACCCACTCGTGTGTTGATAAGTGGCAAGTAAAGTTTCCGCCACATATGTTCTATCCATAGATCATCTCTAGTAATAGGGAACTTACATTTAACACACATCAATGCATGTTAATTCAATCTTGTGTATCTCCATCTTGGGGTTAGTGTGTGAGGGAATAGGTGGGGAACTCAACATTGACTGGAAACTGAATGACACCAGTCACATAAATACTGTGCTGCATGTGAAGTTCAGAATGGGAGCACCCTGCAATGAGAGATTCACCGCCTGACTCATAAATCTCCCTCCTCTTCCCTCATTTACAAGACTGTTAGAGTACTTGCACTTGCCTTGCAGCTTCAACTTACTCCACTTGAGAGATACTCTAAACAATACCACTAATCTTCATGTTCTCCGTGTCTGACGGCCTTTAGCTGCAGAAGGTACTTTCCACAAAATGTGCTGCAGTCCGTTCCCAAGAGTAATTTGACAGCTCATGCCAATTGATGCACAATCAGTTTAGTTTAGTTTAGAGATACAGCATGGAAACAGGCCCTTCGGCCCACCGGGTCTGCGCCAAGCAGCAATCCCCGCACATTAACACTATCCTACACCCACTTGGGACAATTTTTACATTTACCAAGCCAATTAACCTACAAACCCATCTTTAGAGTTCTTGAGAAAATGTAATCTATGTTCAATATAGTCTGAACTTTCACTACCTCATACATTCAAAACTTTCTCCTTCATTGAAGCACTTTACAATACAATACAATACAATACAATACAATACAATACAATATTTATTTCGGAGTCGTAGTGTTCTGATCAATAATATTTCAGTCTAGTAACTGATTTACCCATTTTGCACCTGATATTCCTTTGTCCTTTCCAATAACTTTACTAAATTCAAATCCAACTGAAATCCGACCACGACCGTCTAATATTCATCAAATCATGCAGAAACGTGGCCTTTCATACAACATCCATGCCAACCATCAAATATTTCTCCACCAACCCCATTACCAGTACTTGGTCCATAGCTTTCTATGCTGTGGTGATCCAAGTGTACATTTAGATAGTTGAATGTTATGAGAGTCTCCACCTTTACTACCTTCTGCTCCCTTTTTCATCTCCCCAGATTAAGTACAAAGACCATGCGGCCCCAACAAAGCCACTTTGATTAATTACCCATCTCTCCACTCCCACCTCAACTGGCACAGTGGCTGCAGTGTGCACTCTACAAAAGGCTCTGCAGTTACTTGTAGCCTTTCCCGCCAAGGACAAGAGCAGCAATGTGAGAATTATTCTGTGTAGGTTCCCTGACAGATCTCACAACCATCCAGTCATGGCAGTATTTTGCTATTTCACAACAACCTGGTGCCTTTCCAACATTCAGAGAGATTGTGACTGACCTTTTACTTAAGCATCACCTTCCTGCATTAAATTCTTGATTCCCTTCATGTTCATTATTCACTGCTGTTTTTTCTCTTCTAATAAAGTAGCTGCCTACATTGTTAGTTTCTTGTGGGTTTCTGATTCCAGTCTACGTTTTTGCATGTTTGTTAACCGTAAATAATCAACATTTCTGTTTCAGATTATCTACTTTTGGTGATGCTGGAAGCACGCACTGTGATTATCCAAAGGACTCTGACATGATTGAGGCATTCCATTGCAACCAGACCCAATGCAATAAGTACGCACATTGACTGGTTTCTTGACATTTTGGTTGGCATGAAGTAAAATTATTGAAGTGATGTAAAAGTAATCTTCTTCTCTTCTGAACAGGTACAAAATCTCTTTACTGAAGCCATCTACTAAAGCCTTGGCACTCTCCTCGAAAGTTTCGCTTCGCACAGACAATCGAGGATTTCTTTCCTTGCAATACATGATCCGCAATGAAGATGGGCAGATCTGCTTTGTTGAATATTATTGTTGCCCTGATGAAGAGATGGAGGGGTTAGACTCATAATTACCTGTCACTCATCAAAAAGTGGCTCAAAAATTCCATCAAATCGTTTTGTAGAGACTGTTCTGTCAGACTTGAAGCCTTGTCTGGGTGAATTTAATCAGTAATTTTAGGCTGACGGCAGCCAATCTGTGAAAAACTGCCTCACTTTATCCCTGGAGATCCACTTTCTTTTGTTTGGTAAATCTGTCCAACGCTGCTGAAATATGAAGACGTTGCTGTGGCTGCTTAATAGCAGCAGTGGAAAATGACAGGACCAAAAGCTGCTGTGATGCGTGTTGGGCAGATGGCAAGCCTGCGTAATTTGGCAGAGGCAGTGAGGAGGGCAGAGCATCGGGCTGAGCAGGAAGGCAGGCAGAGCAGGTAGAGATCGGCGGGTGAGGAGTGAAAGTCAGGCATTGGGATCTGCTGACGGAGCTTATCTGGGAGGAGACCACGGGGACATGAACCCACCAACCAGGCAGCAGAAAATGGAAAGACCTGCATGTCTCCTCATTGGCTTGCACCAAGTTTATTTTATGATAGCGATTTAGAGTAATTCATTTCAGATTAATTGGGAATATGCCATTAATGAGAATCTTAACTTTCCTGCTAACCTAACAAATGCCAAGCTCTTACAAATATCTTGAAATAATTTGATTCTCATACTAGATAGATAGACCGGTGGGCCGAAGGGCCTGTTTCCACATTATATTTTTTAACTAAACTGTCAGGTGGTGCAGATTTTGGCCACCATTTTATAAATTAATCTGACCAAGGTGGCGAAAGAATCCCTTGGTGTTTGGTGATTCCTGTGAGTACCTGGATTTAAACTTCTGAAGATAGACACAAAGTGCTGAAGTAACATAGAAAATAGGTGCTGGAGGAGGCCATTCAGCCCTTCGAGCCAGCACCGCCATTCATTGTGATCACGGCTGATCGTCCCCTATTAATAATCCGTGCCTGCCTTCTCCCAATATCCCTTGACTCCACTAGCCCCTAGAGCTCTATCTAACTATCTCTTAAATCCATCCAGTGACTTGGCTTCCACTGCCCTCTGTGGCAGGGAATTCCATAAATTCCCAACTCTCTGGGTGAAAACGTTTTTTCTCACCTCAGTCTTAAATGACCTCCCCTTTAATCTAAGACTGGCCCCTGGTTCTGGACTCGCCCAACATTGGGAACATTTTTCCTGCATCTAGCTTGTCCAGTCCTTTCATAATTTTATATGTTTCTATAAGATTGCCCCTCATCCTTCTAAACTCCAGTGAATACAAGCCTAGTGTAACTCAGTGGGTCATGCAGCAATTCTGGAGAAAAAGATTGGGTGATTATTTTGGCTCGGGACCCTTCTTCAGACGCATTAGGGTCTTTGGTCTAAACTCCTAAACAAGACAATGGGCCACCTCTGCTCTGCCTCCTGTTACTCATTATCCTGGTGCAGGAAATCAAATAAAACACGATTGCTGTGATTTCTCCTCTGTTCGTTCGGTTTGCACATGTGCGTCCAGATCTTTGTTTAGTTCGATCAGCTCACTTTGGTTGCTCGCTTTTCCCCCCGACTTGGGAAACAACAACCCTGCTGTTTCACTCTTGCAGCATCATTGGGAAAAGAGGTCTAACAAGTTGAGGTAAGTGTTTAAAGGATGGGCTGGCAAATTGATGGCATCAACAATTTTGCAGGGTTGGTTCAGACAGGTTGAAACCAGTTTCAATGAACACCCACATGTGGAGAGTGTCCATCTTGCAACAAACACGCTGCTAGTTGGAATGTGGAGGAAGGAATTGCAGATGCTGGTTTACACCGACGATAGACACAAAATGCTGGAGTAACTCAGCGGGACAGACGGCATCTCTGGAGAGAAGGAATGGGTGTTCCATTTTGCATAGAAACATAGAAATTAGGTGCAGGAGTAGGCCATTCGGCCCTTCGAGCCTGCACCACCATTCAATATGATCATGGCTGATCATCCAACTCAGTATCCCGTACCTGCCTTCTCTCCATACCCTCTGATCCCCTTAGCCACAAGGGCCACATCTAACTCCCTCTTAAATATAGCCAATGAACTGGCCTCAACTACCCTCTGTGGCAGAGAGTTCCAGAGATTCACCACTCTCTGTGTGAAAAAAGTTTTCCTCATCTCGGTTTTAAAGGATTTCCCCCTTATCCTTAAGCTGTGACCCCTTGTCCAGGACTTCCCCAACATCGGGAACAACCTTCCTGCATCTAGCCTGTCCAACCCCTTAAGAATTTTGCATAACCTATTCCTTCTCTCTCAGCCTGTCCAGCTGAGTTCCTCCAGCATTCTGTGTATACCATGTTCATTGGAACTAAAGCAATCAGAAAGAGACATGATTTTCCAATAGTCACCTGCCAATAGAAAGACAAGGGAGATACCATCTGATCAAAGGGAGAGTTTAATTAATAGTTCATCCACAGTTTTTGTTCTACTGTACTATGCTTCACTCAGATATTATGTAAGCTCTGTGCCTGAATAAAAGTTTTAAAATACTACCACAAGACACAGGGAATCATTGTGTATATTCACTTATCAAACAGATGACAACCTTGTTAGTCTTGCAGTTGCCTGCAATCTCCCTGCATATATGTTCATGTATTCATTGGCCATTTGGAGAATGATTGTACATTCCTAATAAAGTGATTATCCCTTATTTATTTCTCGACTCCAGCAATTTGGTCTCACTGAACGAACTGGGCTATCCTAATCTGGTTGGCTGTAAATGACGAGTGGTATTCCGCAGGGTTCAGTGCTGGGACTGCAAGCCTGCACGTTCTATATCAATGATTTGGATGAGTGAATTGAAGGTTTTGTGGCCAGGTTTGAGGATGATACCTATAGTTGGAAAGTTACTTGAGAGTATTCTGAGAAATAGGATATACAATCATTTAGACGAACAAGTGCTGATTAGGGATAGACAGCATAGGTTTATACGTAGGAGGTCATGTCACACAACTCTGATAAGAGTTTTTTGAAGACGTCACCAAAAAGGTCGACGAGGGCCGAGCTGTAAATGTATATATGGACTTCAGCAAAGCATTTGACAAGGTTCCCATTGGTAGGCTGCTCTGGAAGGTTAGATCGCATGGGATCCAAGGAGAGATAGCTGAATGGATAGACAATTGGCTCCATTGAAGGAAGCAGAGGGTGATGGTGGAGAATTGCTTCTCAGACTGGAGGCCTGTTACTAGTGGTGTGCCTCAGGGTTCGGTGCTGGGCCTGTTACTGTTTGTCATCTATATCTATGATTTGGATGAGAACATACATGGCAAGATTAGCACGTTTGTAGATGATATAAAAGTGGGTGGTTTTGCAGATAGTGAAGATGGTTGTGAAAAATTGCAGCAGGATCTTGATCGATTGGCCAGGCTGAGGAATGGTTGATGGAATTTAATACAGGCTGGGCCTGTTACTGTTTGTCATCTATATCTATGATTTGGATGAGAACATACATGGCAAGATTAGCACGTTTGTAGATGATATAAAAGTGGGTGGTTTTGCAGATAGTGAAGATGGTTGTGAAAAATTGCAGCAGGATCTTGATCGATTGGCCAGGCTAAGGAATGGTTGATGGAATTTAATACAAAGAAATGTGAGGTGTTGCATTTTGGGACGTCTAACATGGGCTGGATCTACACTGAATGGTAGGGCTCTGGGTAGTGTTGTAGAGCAGAGGGATCTAGAGTGCAGGTGCATGGTTTCTTGAAGGTGGAGTCGAAGGTAGATATAGTGTTCAAAAAGGCATTTGGCACGTTGGCCTTCATCAATCAAAGTATTGAGTATAGAAGTTGGGAGGTCATGTTGTCCTATAAGATGTTGGTGGGGCCAACATCTAGAGGTCAACATTTAGTATTGTGTTCAGTTCTGGGCACCATGTTATAGGAAAGATGTCAAGCTGGAAAGGGTACAGAGAAGATTCACAAGGATGTTGCCAGGGCTCAGAGCTATAGGGAAAGGTTGATTAGGCTAGGACTATTCCTTGGAGTGCAGGAGGATGAGGGGTGATCTTATTGAGGTGTATAAAATCATGAGAGGAATAGATCGGGTAGATGCACAGATGTCTAGAGTAGGTGAATCGAGGACCAGAAGACATAGGTTTAAGGTGAGGGGAAAAAGATTTAATAGGAATCTGGGTAACGTTTTCACACAAAACGTATGGAACAAGCTGCCAGAAGTGGTAGTTGAGGCTAGGAGTATCCTAACATTTAAGAAACATTTAGACGGATACATGGATAGGACAGGTTGAGGGCTACGGACCAAATGCAGGCAGGTGGAACCAGTGTAGCTGGGACATGTTGGCCATAGTGAGCAAGTTGGGCCGAAGGGACTGTTTCCACACTATCACTCTATGATACAAAGATAGGTGGAGGGGCAGGTAGTGTTGAGAAAGCAGGGACTCTGCAGAAGGACTGGACAGGTTGGGAGAGTTGGCAGAGATGAGGCAGATAGAATACAGCGTGGCAATGTATGCAGTCATGCACTTAGTAGTATTTTCTAAATGGGGACAGAATTCAGAAATCAGAGGTGCAAAGGGACTTGAGAATGCTGGTGCATGATTCCCTAAAGGTTCATTTGCAAGTTGAATCAGTAGTAAGGAACGCAAATGCAATGTTAGCATTTATTTAGAGAGGACCAGAATATAAAAACAAGTGTAATACTGAGGCTTTAGAAGGCACTGGCCAGACCGCATTTGGAGTAATATGAGCAGTTTTGGGCCCCATGCAAGTGGAGTCAGGGTCAGGAGTAGTAACATGTGTGCAGTGAGACCCAGGTTGGCCAGGGAGGAAGGATGTGCTGGCTTTGGAGAGGGTCCAGAGGTGGTGTACGAGAATAATCCCAGGAATGATTGGGCTAACACATGATGAGCGTTTGATGACACTGGGGCTGTACTCACTGAAGTTTAGAAGGATGAGGGGAGACCTCATTGAAACTTACCAAATAGTGAAAGGCCTGGATAGAATGGATGTGGAGAGGATGTTTCCACGAGTCGGAGAATCTACGACCAGAGGGCACAACCTCAATGAAAAGATGTTCCTTTAGAAAGAAGATGAGGAATTTTTTGTTCTGACGGTGGTGAATCTGTGGAATTCATTGACACAGACGGCTGCGGAGGGTTTTTCAGTATAGGAGGAAAGAGGTTCTTCTGCAGTTGTATAGGGCTCTGGTAAGACCACATCTGGAGTATTGTGTACAGTTTTGGTCTCCTAAATTGAGGAATGACATCCTTGTGATTGAGGCAGTGCAGCGCAGGTTCACAAGATTGATCCCTACTCTATTTTTCAGCTTGCAATTGTGCAATCTGCTGCATAGTGTAGCGAGTTAACTTACACTTGAATGCAATATTTATGCTTTAAATTGGATTAGCTATGAATAAGGTGAGGCTAAACTGCATTCCTAATGACATTTCACAATAGAGCCAGGCTCTGATCAACAGCACATGAATGATCTTAGTATAGTCATGTATGGAAATCAGATTATAATCAAACACTTGGCCCATGTTGGCCAACCTGGGCCTCACTGCACACATGGTACTACTCCTGACCCTGACTCCACTTGCATACATAGAAACATAGAAAATAGGTGCAGGAGGAGGCCATTCAGCCCTTCGAGCCAGCACCGCCATTCATTTTGATCATGGCTGATCGTCCCCTATCAATAACCCGTGCCTGCCTTCTCCCCATATCCGTTGACTCCACTAGCCCCTAGAGCTCTATCTAATTCTCTCTTAAATCCATCCAGTGATTTGGCCTCCACTGCCTCTGTGGCAGAGAATTCCACAAATTCACAACTCTCTGGGTGAAAAAGTGTTTTCTCACCTCTTAAATGGTCGTAAATGGTCTCCCCTTTATTCTAAGACTGTTGCCCCTGGTTCTAGACTCGCCCAACATTGGGAACATTTTTCCTGCATCTTGCTTGTCCAGTCCTTTTATAATTTTATATATTTCTATAAGATACTTCTAAACTCCAGTGAATACAAGCCTAGCCTTTTCAATCTTTCCTTACAGACAGTCCCACCATCCCAGGGATCAATCTCGTGAACCTATGCTGCACTGCCTCAATCACAAGGATGTCCTTCCTCAAATTGTGTAGTTTTGGAGACCAAAACTGTACACAATACTCCAGATGTGGTCTTACCAGAGCCCTATACAACTGCAGAAGAACCTCTTTACTCCTATACTGAAATCCTCTTGTTATGAAGGCCAACATTCCATTAGCTTTCTTCACTGCCTGCTGTACCTGTAAGCCAACTTTCAATGACTGGTGTACAAGGACACCCAGGTCTCGCTGTACCTCCCCCATACCTAACCTAACCCCATTGAGATAATAATCTGCCCCCTTGTTTTTGCCGCCAAAGTGGATAACCTCACATTTATCTATATTATACTGCATCTGCCACGCATCTGCCCACTCACTCAACCTGTCCAGGTCACCCTGCAACCTCCTAACATCCACTTCACAGTTCACACTGCCACCCAGCTTTGTGTCATCCGCAAACTTGCTAGTGTTGCTCCTAATTCCCTCTTCCAAATCATTAATATATATGGTAAAAAGTTGCGGCCCCAACACCGAGCCTTGTGGCACTCCACTCGCCACTGCCTGCCATTCTGAAAAGGACCCGATCACTCCTACGCTTTGCTTCCTGTCTGCCAACCAATTTTCTATCCACGTCAACACCCTACCCCCAAACCATGTGCTCTAATTTTAGTTACCAGTATCCCGTGTGGGACCTCATCAAAGGCTTTCTGAAAGTCTAGATACACTACATCCACTGGCTCCCCTTCATACATTTTACTTGTCACATCCTCAGAAAATTCCAGAAGATTAGTCAAGCATGATTTCCCTTTCATAAATCCATGCTGACTTGGACTAATCCTTTTACTGCTATCCAAATGCCCCATTATTACCTCTTTAATAATTGACTCCAGCATCTTTCCCACCACCGAAGTCGGGCTAACTGGTCTGTAATTCCCCGTTTTCTCTCTCGCTCCTTTCTTGAAAAGAGGTATAACGTTAGCTATCCTCCAATCCACAGGCACTGATCCTGAATCGATCGAACATTGGAAAATAATCACCAATGCGTCCACTATTTCTGGAGCCACCTCCCTGAGGACCCTGGGATGCAGACCATCAGGCCCAGGGGATTTATCATCCTTCAGTCCCATTAGCCTATTTCTCGCCTAATGAAAATTTATTTCAGTTCCTCTTCCCCCTAGATCCTCTGTCCTCCAGTACATCTGGGAGATTGTTTGTGTCTTCCTTAGTGAAGACAGATCCGAAGTACCTATTCAACTCTTCTGCCATTTCCTTGTTGCCCATAATAATTTCACCCGTGTCTGCCTTCAAGGGACCCACATTTGACTTTGCTACTCTTTTTCCCTTAACATATCTAAAGAAGCTCTTACTGTCCTTCTTTATATTCCTGGCCAGCTTCCCTTCATACTTCATCTTTTCAGCCCTTATTGCCCATTTTGTTTCCTTCTATTGTCCTATGAAAGTTTCCCAATCCTCTGGCTTCCGGCTACTCTTTGCTGTGTTATACATCTTTACTTTTAGTTGTATTCTATCCCTAACTTCTCTTGTCAGCCACGGTTGCCTCCTACTCCCCTTAGAATCGTTCTTCCTTTTTGGAATGAAATTATCCTGCGTCTTCCGGATTATGCCCAGAAATTCCTGCCATTGCTGTTCCACCTTCATTCCTGCTAGGATCCCTTTCCAGTCTACCTTGGCCAGCTCCCCTCTCATGCCTTCATAGTCCCCATTGTTCAACTGCATCACTGCCACTTCCGATTTAACGTTCTCCTTCTCAAATTGTAGATTTAAACTAATCATATTATGATCACTACCTCCAAGCGGTTCCTTTACCTCTAGTTCTCTTATCAAATCTGGTTCATTGGACAACACTAAATCCAGAATTGCCTTTTCTCTGGTCGGCTCCATTACAAGCTGCTCTAAGAATCCATCTCGGAGGCATTCTACAAACTCTCTTTCCTGAACCAACCTGATTTTCCCAGTCTACCTGCATATTGAAATCCCCCATCACCACAGTGGCATTACCTTTGTTACATGCTAGTTTTAACTCCTGCTGCAACTTACACCCTACATCCGGGCTACTATTTGGGGGTCTGTAGATAACACCAATTAGTGTTTTCTTGCCTTTACAAATTCATCAACTCAACCACAGTGACTCTACCTCGTCAGTCCCTATGTCTTCCCTCGCAAGGGACTGAATTCCATCCCTCACCAGCAGAGCTACCCCCCCTCCTCTGCCCACCTGCCTGTCCTTTCTATAGGATGTATAACCCTGAATATTTAGTTCCCAGGCCCGATCCTCCTGCAGCCACGTCTCAGTAATCCCCACAATGTCATATCTACCAACCTCTAACTGAGCCTCAAGCTCATCTACTTTACTTCTTATACTTCGCGCATTCATATACAATACTTTTAATTCCTTACGCATCTCACCTTTCACATCGATCCCTATTACACTTGTCCATACTCTCCTATCCCTTTGTGAGCTTCCTTTCCCGTTAATTCTGGGATCATTTACCATCCCTTTATTCTCTTTCCCTTTAACTCCGTCCTCGACTATCCCATTTGACACCCCACCCAGTTTACAACCACCTGTGTCGCAGTGGCAAACCTGCCTGCCAGAATGCTGGTCCCCCACCTGTTAAGATGCAATCCGTCCCTTTTGTACAGTTCCCCCTTACCCCAAAACAGATCCCAGTGATCTAAGAATCTAATCCCTGCCCCCTGCACCAGTTCCTCAGCCACACATTCAGGTCCTGTATCTCCCTGTTCCTGCTCTCGACAGCACGAGGAACTGGAAGCAAACCGGAGATAACAACCCTGGATGTCCTGCTTTTCAGCACTTTTCCCAGCTCTCTAAAGTCACGCTGCAGAATATTCATCCCCTTCTTTCTGACATCGTTTGGAACGTCCGGCTGTTTACCTTCGCCCTTGAGGATTTTCTGCACTCTGTCCGTGACATCCTGGATCCTGGCACCAGGGAGGCAGCACACCATCCTCGAATCCTGTCTGTTCCTGCAGAAACCCCTGTCCGTACCTCTCACAATGGAGTCTCCAACTTCAATGGCGTTGCCTGACGTTGGCCTCTTTGGTTTTGGCTCAACAGCACTTTTTGCTTCGCAAGCCAGTCCGCCGCTCAGTGTGATAACGTCTTCTGTCCCGACAGCTTCTAAGTGGGTGAACCTGTTCACAAGAGGTACAACACCCGGGGACCTTTGCATTCCATGTTTCCCTCCCTTTCTCACCGTCACCCACCTTCTCTCTTCCAGTATCTTAGGTGTAACAATCTTACTGTAGGACTTGTCGAGAAACGACTCAGTTTCTCGGACGAACCCGAGGTCATCCACTTGCTTCTCCAGTTCCCCAACACGGTCCTTCAGGAGCTGTACCTGGATGCACTTCTCACATTTGTAGCTGCCAGAGGCACCAGCAGTGTCCTTGACCTCCCACATACTGCAAGCATCACACTGAATCAGCTTGCTTGACATCTCCTTCTTTTGTCTCTCCCTCTCCAGCATTTTGCGTAGCCTCCTCTCCTCACCAAAGACTCTCGAGCCAAAGACTCGCACTTTTCTCACAGGCCACTTCCCTCACTGCCGCTCCCTAAGAGCCAACCTGCTTATATTGACTGATAAATTGCCTAATTTACAAACAAATTTCCTCAGTTTTCATCTGTTTTCCCCCTCTGACTCACTTCTACCTCTCCTCCCACTCGGGCTAGAGCCAATCACTGCTTTCTCCTGCTTCTCTTTGTTGCTGTTGCTTCAAAATCCATGGGAGCTCTCAAAGTAAACTTTGCAAAATCACAATGGGAACATGTTGTAGATGCCAAGACACCTCGGATTATTCAAACTCCTTTACTGGGACAGTGATTCAAAGGCAGGTCTAAAAGCTTCCCAGTCTGAAGAAGGATCTCGACCCGAAACATCACCCATCCTTCTCTCCAGAGATGCTACCCGTCCCGCTGAGTTATCCAGCTTTTTGTGCCTAAACCAGCATCTGCAGTTTCTTCTTACACACATTACTGTTGTGAGGGCTGACCCTCTGAGTACGCAAATACCCCAATTATTGACAGGCAGACACATATCCCCATGGCCGTGTGTGCCAGAAGGAACTGCAGATGCTGGTTTATACCGATGATACCCTCGGGGTTCTGACCCGAGACGCCACCTATTCCTTTCCTCCAGAGATGCTGCCTGACCTGCTGGGTTACTCCAGCATTTTGTTTCTATCCCCATGACCATTCTTGATGTGCCAAGTGACAAATCAGTCTGGTCTGGATATTCCTTCATCTCTATTACAGCAGTGTAAAATATCTTCAGCTGAAGATTTCGGGTTTGCAAAGCTGTCCTTTAAATTCCAAAATGATTATAGTTTCCAATGTACATGAGAACAAAAATTCTGAATGTTGGTTCTTGTTTGGGATTAATGGCTGCTGCTCCCACATAAACTTATAACCTGTGATGCAAAAAAAAAACAGGTTTCGAGGAATGGGATTAATGAATAGTGAAATAACATTCTGGGCTACAAACAACTATCTTTACTACAGCAAAATACAGTAAAGTACTGATAAAGGCACAAACCTCACGCTTCTGGACATCATTGTCTGCTGTCTGCGACGGCTGGTGTGGAGAACTCGAGGGTCCTGGCACTGCGCACATCACGGTCCTCACTGGAGTCTCTCTCGCTCTCTCCCGCCTTCTCTCTTCCCCAAGTTGAAGTTCCTGTCAGCTCATTCGAAGCAAGCACGTATAGGTGGTGACCACTTCTAAAACAAAGCAGTGGTCACGTATGAAGATTGGGATAAAATGATCAAAGATTTTAAACTTCACTGACATTAGGTATGTTACAATACTTACCTTCAGCGGCGCTGCAGTTCTGCCACTGGCCGTGTGCGCGACTTTGGCGCCTTTGAGGGGGGGGGGGGGATTAAAATGTCGTTTTTTCCTGCCTGTCCGAGATATATTTTCTCGGGCTGCCAGCTGATGCAGAGAAATCGTTCCGTCTTCCGTTCTCGGAAGTTTAAAAAAAAATCGCGGGACAATTTAATCGCTGGAGTAAAATAAAAAATCTACTTCTAACGCCCTCAACGCCAACAACGGGATAGATCTCACGTAGGGGACAAAACATAACGTAAGTCGTCTATTTTACATATAAACTTGCTTCTTAGGATGACTTTAATCCAACTATCATTGGCGAAAATGTGATTTTGGCCCCATACAAACCGGCAGTGTTTTTAATGCCGATATGGGGTTCAAATTCACCGCAAACCACAATGTTCCAATCGATCGCGTTCCACAAAAACCCACTCGCTAGATGATTTAAATGGCCATTAATTTACGGGAATTAAACATTCCTTCCATTTGGCCAATAAATTAATGACAATGAGATTTAAAAATCATGTTATATTGTGAATTCTTGTGTGAATGTTATTTGGACACTTAGGCAATTTAAAAATGTTAATCGTTTCTTAACAAATGGATAGATGTTTAGTTCTAGTAATTGAATGTTGTAATTAGCTACAATTAGGTAACTAACTAATTATATGCTTTAATTTCAGGTCATCCAAGTAAGATTGTTTCATATTTGTTTCAGAATGCTTCAATCTATAATAACTGAAAATTTAATTCAGTTCTCTTAATTTTTAAGAAAGTTATGGGCTTTTGACTGCCCTCGATCACAGCTTTTGTGTTAAGTCAATGGAAAAGCAATAGGGAACAAGATGCTAATCTCCGAGTATGAAAATGGCCATAACCTTTTTAATATGAAAGTGAATTATGAGTCAAATTAAACTTCTTTTTATGTTTTATCTGATGGGATAAATTGCAGACTTGATTTTTCAAATCTCGAAATTTTGTAAAATTGCTACATAATACCATCAGTTTTAATCTATTATTTGAGAGGGAGGCTCTAGGCTTGTGAGGCCCCTCCCAGTCCCCAATGTTTATTAAAGAATTATACGCCTAATGGGAAATATTTCTTAAAGAATTGTTCCTTATTGACAATTATATTGCAAAATCTGAATCAAATCTGCTTCCAAAAACCATTTACAAAACGAGTATGCTTTTTCCTATCCAGAACCATGGGAGTCCAGAACCAGTTTACGAATAAGGGGGCAGGCCGGTAACGAAGTCCAGGGAGATGTGGGACCATGGTTGATGGGGTACAGGCAGTGGAAGCAGATGACCCGCAGGAGCTTGGTGTGAGACCTTGTGCTGGTTGCAAACGGGACAGGCATTGACAAACTCCCGAGTGTCCTCCTCCAGCGATGCCCACAGAACCTCCGTAGCACCATCTCCTTGGTCCGCTGAATGTCGGGATGACAGGTGAGTCGAGAGCTGTGGGCCCACTGCAGGACGTCGGATCGCAGGGCAGAAACCACAAACAGGCGATCAGGAGGGCATGCGCTGGGTCCCGGCTGGTTCTCCAATGCCGCCTTGACCTTCTCCTCCACTTCCCAGGCGAGGGAGGCAACCCTGTGCGAGGACGGGAGGATGGTGTTGGGGCCAGAGGCAGGCTCCTCCTTCGCCAAGAACTGCCGAGAGAGGGCATCGGGCTTCACGTTGCGGGACCTAGGTCGGTAGGAGAGGGAGAAGTTGAAGCGGGTGAGGAAGAGAGACCAGCGGGCCTGACGAGAGTTGAGCCTCTTGGCTGACTGGAGGTATTCAAGGTTCTTGTGGTCAGTCCAAACCAAGAAAGGCTGCTCAGTTCCCTCCAGCCAGTGACGCCATTCCTCCAACGCCAACTTAACCGCCAACAGTTCTCGGTTGCCAATGTCATAATTCCTCTCAGCAGGGGTCAGGCATCGGGAGAAGAAGGCACATGGATGGAGCTTCTGGTCCCTGGCAGCCCGCTGGGACAGAACAGCTCCCACCCCCATGTCGGAGGCGTCCACCTCCACCACGAACTGTCTCTCTGAGTCCGGAACTTGGAGGATGGGGGCCGATGTAAACCGTGTCTTGAGTGTCTGAAAAGCTTCGTCGGCCGCGGCAGACCACCGGAACGGAACCTTGGAGGAGGTGAGTGCCGTGAGGGGTGCGGCCACAGTACTGTAGCCACGGATGAACCGTCGGTAAAAATTGGCGAACCCCAGGAACCTTTGGAGCTGCTTGCGGGAGTCAGGAACAGGCCAGGTGGTGACAGCAGAGACCTTGGCAGGGTCCATCTTGATGTTCTCTTGACCAACGATGTATCCTAGGAAGGAGACTGACGGGGAGTGAAACTCGCACTTCTCAGCTTTAACGAAGAGCGAGTTCTCCAGGAGCCGATGTAGAACTGCCTGGACGTGGTGTACGTGTTCCTCCTTGGTCCGTGAAAAGATGAGGATGTCATCAATATAGACGAACACGTACTTGTTCAACATGTCTCTGAGAACGTCATTGACCAAAGCCTGGAAGACGGCCGGGGCGTTGGTGAGGCCAAAGGGCATCACCAGGTATTCATAATGTCCCGTGGGGGTGTTGAAGGCGGTCTTCCACTCATCTTCCTCTTTGATGCGGACCAAGTGGTAGGCGTTGCGTAGATCCAACTTCGAAAAGATGGTGGCCCCCTCCAGGAGCTCGAAAGCAGAGGAGATGAGTGGGAGAGGGTAGCGATTCTTCACCGTGATGCTGTCCTCCAGTCGATGTTGGGGTTGTGTCGCCGAAGCCAGGGGTAACCCAGGATGAGGGGAAGACGGGGAGACTGCAGGATGTGGAACTGGATGGTCTCATGGTGATTACCAGACAGGAGCATGCGCACTGGGACCGTCTGGTGAGAAACAATCCCCAGGAGATGGCCATCGAGGGCGTTGGCGGGAACAGGTTTAGGCAGGGGAACGCAACTGATGCCAAGCTGGCGGGCTAGTTCCATGTCCATAAGATTAATGTCACAACCAGAGTCTATGAAGGTGGCGAGGGTGTGAGAACCATCAGACAACAGCAGACGGGCATGACAAAGAGGGCGTCGGGCAGAGGAAAGTTCAGAGGTTCGACTCACCAGTAATTCCTCCGCTACTGGCGAGTCTGGCCCTTTTACTGGACACTTGGAGATGTAATGACCCGCCAGGCCACAGTAGAGACAGAGGTTCCCCCGACACCCCCATTCCTCGGGGGTGAGACTGGTGCGACCCACCTGCATGGGTTCGGGTTGCCTCGACGGTTGCCCCGACGAGGGTAGTCCAGTCTCCGGAGGAAAACGAGCCTGGGTGGATAGCTGGCGAACCGCCTGTCCCTGTCGCCTCTCCCGACGTCTCGCCAGGATGCGTCGGTCCAGACGGGTCATTAGCTCAATAAGCCCATCCAGAGAAGAAGGAAGGTCGTGGGACACCAACTCATCCTTGATAAAGTCAGTCAAGCCCAGCAAGAAAGCGTCACACTGGGCCGGGGCGTTCCAATCACTCTGACGGGCCCTGGTGCGGAAGTCGATGGCGAAGTCAGCGACGTTCTGGTTCCCCTGGCTCAACCCCAGCAGACTTCCCGCAGCGTCCGGACCCATCGAAACCTCACCGAACACCTTGTGAAGCTCCACGGCGAAGGCCTGGAAAGAGGAGCAAGCCGGCGTGCGTCGCTCCCATTCAGCCGTTCCCCACAGCCGATCTCTGCCAGTCAGGTGATTAATGGTAAACGCCACTCTCGCCACTTCCTGGGCGAGGGTGTAGGGCTGTAGGGCGAAGAGAATGGAACAGTTTGTGATGAATGGGTTGCAGCACTCCGGGTCTCCAGCGTAGTGCTCCGGGGTTCCCACACGGGGCTCAGGTGATGGTCCTGGCGGACCGGGAGCTGGTGCTGTCGGAGCCGGAGGCGAAGCATGGGGTGTAGCCTGGGCGAGGGTGGTCGTCAGCTGTTGGACCTGGGTGGCTAGTGCAACCAATGCTTGCTCTTGGTTTGACACAGCCTGTCGAACCTCGGAGTTGGAGGCAGTGAGCATAGCTTCGTGCTGCAGGAGCGTGTGCTCAATCCTCTCGAAGCGGTTTAACGGAGACATTGTGTGCGCTGAGTCCATTGTTGGCCAGATTGTACTGTAACGGGTATAGCTTGGACCCAATAGCAGCACAGAATCAGGCAGGTATAGTTGGTCATGAACTTTATTACGATACTGTAACACAGAGTAGTAACACAGGAATGGGTACACCGTACTCACACAGAGGCTCAGGATTGAGCGAGGGTTCCGAAGAGGGGCAGGCAGGAGACGTAGTCGGGGTAGCGGAAGGTCCGGTAACCAAGAGATCCAACACACGATGCAAACAAACCAGCGAGGGACAGACGAAAGGAGAGTCGAAGCCAGGCAGGAAGTCGAGGAGCCGTTGCAGGGATACACCAAACAGCCCAGGAGAGAGGCAGACAGAAATCAGGAGGTACGGGACGAAGGCCGTGGTCGGGGACAGAAGGCTGATGTGATATCCGGGAAGACGACAGGACGGAATGGTCAGGGGCAGGCAGGTTCGAATCCGTGTAGTCAGTCGGGAAATCGCTGGAGAGTCTTGCATGAATGCTGAGAACAATCTGGCACTGTGTGAACGGTGAGGAGAGTCTATATACCGGGTTAATTGGTGATCAGAGGCAACTGAGTGCAACAGGTGAGGAGAGTTGGGCTGATGAGAGGGGAGTGGCAGGCAGGCAGGTGAGGAGAAGGAGGGACCGGTGGAAAAGTACTGGGAGGTGAAGTGGATGAGAATGAGGAGAGGGCAGACTGTGACAACAAGATGCTAATTTCAGTATGAAAACGGCCATCTTTTTTAATACTGAAGATATGAAAGTGAATTAGGTGTCAAATTAAACTTCTTTTTATGCTTTATCTGATGGGATAAATTGCAGACTTGACTTTTTAAATCTCAAAATTTTGTAACATTGCTACCGTTGCAGCATCAAGCCCACACTAACTCAGAGCCGCGTGTCTGTGTCTACACTTCCATCACTGGCTTTAACCTCACTCCTTAAACAGTGAGAGGAGCCACAACTCTGTCCCTCTGAACCAAGCATTAGGGACGGGCTTTGCTGCAGAGGCACTGGTGCAACATTGCAGCCGAGGCAGCAGCCGAGGCAGCAGCCTCGCAGAGTGCGTGTGTGCGTGAGTGTGTGTGATGCGCGTGTGTCAGTGTGTGTGAGTGTGTCAGTGTGTGTGTGAGTGTGAGTGGGTGTGAGAGTGTGTGTGTGTGTGTCAGTGTGTGTGTGAGTGTGTCAGTGTGTGTGTGTCAGTGTGTGTGTGTGAGTGAGTGTGTGTGAGTGTGTGTGCTAG
>NC_045972.1:1931542-1981542 GCF_010909765.2 Amblyraja radiata
GTGCTGCTGTGACGGGATCAGGAGGGGTCAATAGACAATAGGTGCAGGAGTAGGCCATTCGGCCCTTTGAGCCAGCACCACCATTCACTGTGATCATGGCTGATCATCCACAGTCAGTACCCCGTTTCTGCCTTCTCCCCATATCCCTGGGTTCTGCTATCTTTAAGACCTCTAGCTAACTCTCTCCTGAAAGCCTCCAGAGAATTGGCCTCCACTGCCTTCTGAGGCAGAGAGTTCCACAGATTCACAAGTCTGTGTGAAAAAGTTTTTCCTCATCTCCATTCCAAATGGCTTACCCCTTATTCTTAAACTGTGGCCCCTGGTTCTGGACTCTCCCAACATCGGGAACATGTTTCTTGCCTCTAGCGTGTTCAAACCCTTAATAATCTTAAGGGCCTGTCCCACTTGGACGACCTAACCCACGAGTTTAGAAGACCCTAGATGAATTGATTAAAATGTCAAGGTTGTGTTGACTCGCTGAAGTAAAAGATCTCCTACGACCACCTACGACTATGTGTACGACCTCCTACGACTATGTCTACGACCTCTTACGACCCCCCTCAATGTCAGTATTCCACACCTAAGACCAACTAAGACTAGCTACGAGTGGAAAATGATCTCCGGTCGGTGGGGGCGCTGCAAGCCGGCAACCCTGCCAGCAGCGTGTCAGTTCTTTCTACTTTTTTTTTTTTTTTTAGTATGTCCTAATGTGGGTTTTTAATGTTCCTCTGTGTGTCTTGTGTGGGGGGGGTAAGGGGGAAACCGCTTTGGTCGCCTCCTCCACGGAGAGGTGCCTTTTCCATGTCGCCTCCCCAGTGGCCTAACATCGAGGATCGGTGCGGCCTTTCCCGGAGACGCTTCAGCTGCGGGCCCAGCGCAGACTTTCGGCGTGGAGCGGGCGTGCCCTCGCTGGGGCTCGCCGGAGGGGAGAGCTCCGTTCGCTGGCCCGCGGCAGCCTGAAGCCGTGGTCTGCAGAGCTCCAGCTGGCACGGCGTCCGCAGCCTGGGATCCCTCGCTGGGGACCCGGGAGAAGAAGAAGCTCCGACTCCGTCCTGCACATCTGGACGCCCGCAGCGACGACTGCGGAGGGTTGAGGTCCCGACCATGGGGGGAAATGGAGGAGGACTGGACAAATTTTGTGCCTTCCACCACAATGATGAATGCTGTGGTGGATGTTTGTGTTAAATTTTTATTGTGTGTTTGTGTGTTCTTTTTCATTGTACCGCTGTTGGCAAATCCATTTCACTTGCAATTTATGTGCAAGTGACGAATAAAACTGATTGTATTGTATTGATTGATCACGATAAAATTATGTCATGTTTGCATTTTTATTCTCGGGCCAGTTACCGACCTACGACTACCTACCACTATCTACCACTACCATCAGGACCTGCCTATGTCCTGCCTACAAGTAAAAATTATCCATTTGTTCCATGCCGACCTTATTTTTTACTCGTGGGCATTTTTTATCAGGCCTGAAAAAACGACGCAACCTACTTGAGGCCACGAGTACGCGGAGACCACTCACGAGCATGAGGAAGAGTTACGAAGACCTCCTACGACCTAGTGGCGACCATGCTGCGAGTATGAGTCAAGGGCAAACTCGGCAGAGGTCGCCAATTAGGTTGTGAAAGTGGGACAGGGACTTTATATGTTTCAATAATAGCGAAAACACTAGCCAGTAGACTAAGCAGGTATGTTAGTAGATTAATAAATGAGGATCAAACAGGATTTATACCTAAGAGACATTCATTCAATAACTTGAGACGTTTGCTTAACATAATGCACTCACATAAATCTCACGACCAAGAGTTAGCTATCATCTCACTGGATGCAGAAAAAACGTTTGATCAAGTAGAATGGGATTATATGATTAAAGTATTGCAAAAATTCCAATTGGGAGAGAACTTCATTGCATGGATAAAACTATTATATAACAAACCTACGGCTAGAATACTAACTAATAATATATTATCCTCGAAATTTGAACTATCAAGGGGCAATAGACAAGGTTGTTCATTATCTCCGCTGTTATTTGCTTTGGTAATTGAACCCCTTGCTGAAAAAATAAGAACACACCTGGATATTTACGGTTATAATACAAAATATTCAAATAACAAAATATCCCTATATGCCGATGATGTACTACTGTACATCACAAAACCACAAATTAGTATACCGAATATATTAAATTTAATTGAGGACTTTGGATCCTTTTCAGGATATAGAATAAATTGGAACAAAAGTGAAATTATGTCGATAAAACCAAAAGACTCAACACATCTCAGGAAATTCCCCTTTAAAATAGCTACAGAAAAATTCAAATATTTGGGAATTGAAATTACTAGAAATTACCAGGATATGTTTAAAGCCAATTATAATCCCCTACTTAAGAAATTAAATAATTTGATTAAATTCTGGAAAACACTTCCGATGTCCTTAATAGGCAGAATAAACGCTATAAAAATGATTTTCTTACCACAAATTCTATACCTATTTCAATCAATACCTATATATCTCTCAAAAAAGTTTTTCAAAAAATTGGATTCAGACATTACAAATTTCATATGGGATTATAAACCCCATAGAATACAAAGAACACACCTTAATAAACGAAAAGAGTGGGGGGGGGGTCTAGCGCTCCCTAACTTTATGTATTATAATTGGGCAGTAAATATTAAAAATATGATTCACCTGCTGGACAATTCTGCCCAGCAGGCGGACTGGATTGTAATGGAAAAAGGGGATTGCTCCCCGAGTAATATAGGAGCGATTATCCTCTCACCAATAAATCTGAATAATAAAAATTATAATAAAAACCCAATTATACATAGCACAATTAGAACATGGAAACAAATAAAACAGAATCTAAAATTAAGAAACCTATCTCTCTCAATACCAATAGCCAATAACCCATCGTTTAAACCATCAATCATAGACAAATCATTTATACATTGGGAAAGAATGGGAATCAAAACGCTCGAAGATCTGTATGAAGTGGGAAAATTACTATCATTTCAACAACTACAACTGAAATATAATTTGAAAAATAACCAATATTTTAAATATCTTCAAATTTGTGATTATTTGAAAAAATACACAAAAGACTATCATAATATGCCTTCCGACTTACTGGATGAAGCAATGAAGACAAAGGCGGAATCAGCTAACTTAATATCGTACTTATATAATATAATTTTAAACATAGAAATACCCACAACAGATGGAATTAGAAGAGACTGGGAACAAGAATTAGCTATAAAAATTTCAAAAGAGAGCTGGGATAAACATTTGCTACAGGTGCATAAATGCTCGATCAATGTACGACATACGCTTATCCAATTCAAAACATTACATAGACTATACTATTCAAAAACTAAATTAAATAAAATCTTTCCCAATGTTTCACCAATCTGTGATAAATGTCTGTGTCAAGAAGCTACCATAGCGCATTCTTTTGTTTTTTGTACAAAAATCCAAAAATTCTGGCATGGAATATTTGATATTTTTTCAAAATTAATTAAAATAAAACTGGTACCAAAACCAGAATGGATCATTTTTGGGATATCGGAAGGTATCCCTGAATTAAACGTGTATCAGAAGAATTTACTCAATTACGGGCTAATAATGGGAAAAAAGCTCATACTTAAATTCTGGAAAAATGCGCCCACACCAACAATAAAAATGTGGATATCAAATATGTTTGAAACATTACATCTGGAAGAGATGAGATTCCTCTTAGCAGATAAAGCAAACCAATTCCAAAAGACGTGGTCTACGTTTATGGACCTATTACAAGCATGAGGTGCAATAGTAATTTTAAAAATAAATAAATAAATAAATGGTATCAGGACCTGGCATTGGGAGATAAAACAACAAAAACAGACTTGGTTGGTAGTCTTTCTGCGGAGTTTAATGTTATAATAGAGCGATTGTCCTTACTTTCTTTTTCTTTCTTTTCTAGGGTCTACTTTCTTACTTTACTTCCTTCTCTAACTTCTTTTCTAAGGGGCTTTCTTTTCCCAACACTCTTCTGCACTTCACAACTCTTGCGCACCTTCTTTACTTTCCTTACTTCTATCTTTTTCTTAAAGCTTTAAAAAAAAAAAAAATGAAGCGGTACAAAAAATGTATTAAGATATATGTGTTGTGTGTTATTGTAATTTACCGTACTTCTAATAAAAATAAAAAAAAAAAAAAAAAAAAAAAAAAAAAAAAAAAATAAGATCCCCTCGCATCCTTCTAAATTCCAGAGTATGCAAGCCCAGATGCTCCATTCTATCAACATATGCTATCCCAGGAATTAACCTGGTGACCCTACGCTGCACTCTCTCAATAGCAAGGATGTCCTTACTCAAATTTGGAGACCAAAACTGCACACAATTCTCCAGGTACGTGCTAAATAAATAAAACTTACTTACTTACTAGGTATGGTCTCACTAGTACAGCTGCAGAAGGACCTCTTTGCTCCTATACTCAACTTCTCTTGTTATGAAGGCTATCATGCAATTCGCTTTCTTCACTGCCTGCTCTACCAACATACTTACTTTCAGTGACTGATGAACAAGGACCCCCAGGTATCAAATGTATTTTATTGGTCACATTCACATACACCTAGGTGTAGTGAAGTGAAATGCTTCTTGCCATTTTGCAGCACATAAAGAAGGAATACAGACATAACATTAATAAGAGTTTTAAACATAAAGAACATCCCCCCACAATGGTTCCCATTATGAGGGAAGGCACAAAGTCCAGTCCCCAACCCCAGTTCACCCATAGTCGGGCCCATTGAGGCCTCCACAGTTGCCTCTACGGAGGCCCGATGTTCCAGGCCGTTCTCGCCGGGTGATGTTGCTCCAGCGTCGGGAGAGTCCTCTCAGCGGCTTGGGAACCCTGGAATGGCCGCTTCCATACTGGAGGCCGCGGCTTCCAAAGCCACCGCGCCGGTTGGAGCTCCACAACTGGCGATCTCATCTAGAGATCCCAGGCTCCCGGTGTAAAGTCCATGCCGCCGCCCGCAGCTGGTCGCTCCACAGTCCCGCGATGTTTTCCTCAGCAATCTTCAGCTCACCGGAGCTCCGGCGCGGCGACCTGGGCAAGGCATCGCCCGCTCCGCGATAGCGCTCCAGCGCTGTGCCGCTGCCGAAGCTGAGGTTCTGGGCGGTCCCCGACAGGAAACGCCGCTCCAGGCCCACTGGTAGGCCGCGAGGACGGGTCGAAGCTGCAGCCCGGAGAAAAGCTGCCTCTCCGACCAGGTAGGGACCCTGAAAGGTAGTTTCCCCCTTCCCCCCCCCCCCCCCACATAAAAAAGTCTAGACCTCCAAACAAAACACTTAACTAACTAAAATTAAAAGATGAAAAGACAGACAGCTGCTGGTTGGGCAGCCGTGCACAGGACAGCGCCCCCGTGGTCTCGTGGTACTTCCCCTTTTCCCAACTTGACACCATTTAGATAATAATCTTCCTTTCTGTTTTTGCTACCGAAGTGGAGAACCTCTCATTTATCCACATTAAACTGCATCTGCCATGCATCTGCCCACTCACCCAAGGTACACAAAAATGCTGGAGAAACTCAGCGGGTGCAGCAGCATCTATGGAGCGAAGGAAATAGGCGACGTTTCGGGCAGAAACCCAATCTGTCCAAGTCCACCCTGCATTTTCATAGCATCCTCCTCACAGTTCACACTGCCACCCAGCTTTCTGTCATCTGTAAATTTGCTAATGTTACTTTTAATCCCTTCATCTGAATCATTAATGCATATAGTAAATAGCTGCGGTCCCAGCACCGAGCCTTGCAGTATCCCACTAGTTATCCCTACTCTTTGTTTCCTGTCTGCCAACCAATTTTCTATCCATGTCAGTACCCTACCCCCAATACCATGCGCTCTAATTTTGCCCACTAATCTCCTATGTGGGACCTTATCAAATGCTTTCTGAAAGTCCAGGTACACTCCATCCACTGGCTCTCCCTTGTCCATTTTCCTAGTTACATCCTCAAAGAACTTTGACCGATCCTGCTACCCAAATGTGCCACTATTTCATCTTTTATAGTCAGTGAGGCTATTGTGTGGAGGTGGGTATCAGGGAGGGTGGTGCTGGTTGGAACGTGGGGGTGGTGGTGCCGCAGTTGTCACGGTTCCTGTCCCCACCCCCCGGTGGGGTGGAGCCGCGACACAAACTAACACTCTAGAATGTAGCATTTTGAACGATGCAGACAATGGGCAGCGGCACCGGGGGCGGGACATAGACACAGACACAGACAGACGGCGTTGGAGGAGGTCGTGTCTGCTCTGCTCAGCTCAGCTATACTCTACCCTACCATCATCTACTATACTATATTATACTCTAGGTGCGGCGGGGACGGGTGGCGACCAGAAGGGGAGTGGGTGAAGTGGCCACGCTCCCGCTCCTTGTTCCCGGCGCCGCGGCGAAGCTTCTGCTGCTCGGACCCCGCAGGGACCATCACTCGGTGAGTCTGTCTGTCTGTCGTGTCGGTCCCTGGCCCCGCACAGGTGACCGCTCCTCCCGGCGCCGGGGGCCCTGCGGACGGGGGCGGCTCCCAGCCTCACCCCCTTGACTGCCTCCCCTTAAACACCGACCCACGGCAGCGCTGTCAGAGCCCAGGGGCGCCGCACCGCTGAATGAACCAACCGCTACTTTAAAGACGTATTGTACAAGTTATTGCCATTTGTAACTTTACAAAAACTACTTTTAAAGCCGCTTCCACTTGCCCTGCCTGTCAATGACATCACGATGGAATCCCGAATCTCATTGACATCAAATTCTAAACAAAATCTGTTTCATTCTAATTCTCCCGTTTTCATTCACAATAACGTCACACAGGGAATCCGAATCTCATTGACATTAAGCATCGTGTGGGGTGGGATAGGGTAGAGGTGAGGAGTGGGGGAAGCAGGCAGGCAGGGAGAGGGGTTATGGAGGGAGGAAGGGAGTGACTGAGGGAGGGAGAGGTGATTGAGGGAGGAGGAGAGGGGAAAGAAGAGGGAAGGTGAAGGAAGATGCCTGGTGTGGGCCGAGCCTCGGGGCTGTAGCCGGGCCTGGGCTTTGGTCACTGGGGAGCAGACACAGACACTGTCTGGGCCCTGAGTGCGGCTCCGGGCCCTGGGCTGGGGTTCGAGCCGGTGTGGGGTCCGGGGGCTGCTGCTCCGAGCCTGTGGGCAGGGAGAGGAGCAGGACCTGGGGCAAGAACCTCCCCCAGACCGCAGTCTCAGCCTCTCCCTCCCATGGCTCCAGACCTGTCGACACGTGACGCCTGTATGGTCGTGAATAGTCGTCCAAAGGGTCGTACCTTTTCCTTGGCGACCTGCTGCGACTATGACGGGTGCCGGCAGTCGCCGAAAAAAATAGCGTAAGTGGGACAGGCCCTTTAGACTGTTGAGGAAGCCTTGTTTATGGGCTCACAGTCAGGTGGGGGCTGTAAAGCTCCACTTGGTTCCAGTTGGATTGTCTGATCTCTGTATTGTCTTAGATAGACACAAAATGCTGGAGTAACTCTACAGGACAGGCAGCATCTCTGGAGAGAAGGAATGGGTGACGTTTCTGGTTTAGACGCTTTTCAGACAGATATCAGGGGAGTGGGGGGTACATAGATAAGGAAGTGTAAAGACAAGGAAATCTATAAGTGTATAGATAAGGATATCTCCCACTCCCTTGACATCAGTCTGAAGAAGGATCTCGACAGGAAATGTCACCCATTCCTTCGCTCCAGTGATGATGCCTGTCCCGCTGAGTTTCTCCAGCATTTTGTGTCCATCTTTGGTGTAAAGCAGCATCTGCAGTTCCTTCCTACACAAGCCATGTGGACAGGCCGGTGGGGGTGAGTAGGAGGGGTTGGGGGAGACGTGTAAAATCACAAAGGATAGTGAGTGAGGAGAAGTCATGAGTAAGGACGACAAGGTCACTGTGTTGACGGTGCAGGTTTAAAAGGGTGGCACGGTGGCGCAGTGTAGAGTTGCTGCCTTACAGCGCTTGCAGCGTCAGAGACCAGGGTTCGATCCCGACTACAGGTGCTGTATTTACAGAGTTTGTATGTTCTCGAGACCGCGTGGGTTTTCTCCAAGATCTTCCGTTTCCTCCCAAGCTCCAAAGACATACAGACTTGTTGGTTAATTGGCTTTGTATAAATGTAAAATTGTCCCTAGTGTGTGTAGGGTAGAGTTAATGTGCGGGGATTGCTGGTCGGTGTGGACTCGTTGGGTCGAAGGCTTGTTTCCGCACTGTACCTAAACTCTCAAGTGATAGGAAACAACCAGCGCTGCCTCTGGGTTTCTTGGTTTTTGGTCACATTTGCTCTGAAACACAGAAGGAAGCAGATCCGGTGAAACTTCTCAAAGAAACTGGAGAAATGATGGAAATGGAATGGGTTTACTGACCAGTGGGGGAAGAGCGAGGGGCAGGGGGATTGGTGATTGTTCAAACATTTGTGACTATCTTCCGTTCAGGCAGCGGGCGCAGGCAGCCATGTGTTAGACACTTGATACAGCTAGTTATAACTAGTCCCAAAGACGTGTGGATTTGTAGCTTTATTGGCCTCTGTAAATTGTCCCTAGTGTGTAAGGGAGTGGATGTGAAAAGGAGGTCGCTTTGGGGTTATGGGGAGAAGGCGGGAGAATGGAGCTGATGGGGAAAGATAGATCAGCCATGATTCAACGGTGTAGTAAATGATGGGCCGAATGGCAATTCTGCTCCTTGAACATATGAACTAATGAACATAGAACTAGTATAAAAGGGAGATTGATGGTCAGCATGGACTCGATGGGCCAAGGCTCCTGGATCCTTTCTGTACCTCAGGTTTCACTTTAGTATTGTTACATGTGCTGGCGTACAGTGAAAAGCTTTGTTTTGTAAGCTATCTAATCAAATCAGATACAAAATATTCATCAATACAATCAAGCCAAATCAAGTTCAATAGGTCGAGCAAAGGAGAAGATACAGAGTGCAGAATATAGTTCTCAGCATTGTAGTGCATCAGTTCCAGAGACTGTCCAATGTGCACAATGGGGTGGAGGTGAATTGGACAGTACCCCAGTTTCATTAGTTCATAAGTGATTGGAGAAGAATTAGGCCATTCGGCCCATCAAGTCTACTTCGCCATTCAATCATGACTGATCTATCTCTTTGTCTGAACCCCATTTCCTCCCCATATCTCCTTACACCTGTACCAATCAAGAATCTACCTATCTCTGCTTTAATAACATCCATTGATGGCCTCCACAGCCTTCTGTGGCAATGAATTCCACAAATTTACCCCCCTCTGACTGAAGAAATACCTCCTTATCTCCTTCCTAAAGGAACGTCTTTTAATTCCGAGGCTATGACCTCGGGTCCTAGACTCTCCCACTAGTGGAAACATCGTCTCCACATCACAGTTGATGATCGTTCTATTAATCAGACAATTGGCCTGCCACGTGCTGTATCCAGAGACTTGCTGTGTGTGTGGTTACTCTCCCATCCCTTCTGGTGATGCCCATTTTAGATGATTGCTGCCCACAAAATGTTCTGCCCCGTCATCAGATGCCAGGAAGCCAGGGCAATGGTGAGCTGGAGGGAACAGTGCTCTGAAACTAAGCTCTGCCGTGTATATTTCTGTGAATGGTGGCACAGTGGTAGAGTTGCTGCCTTACAGTGCCAGAGACCCGGGTTCCATCCTGACTACAGGAGCTGTCTGTATGGAGTTTGTACGTTCTCCCCGTGACCGCGTGGGTTGTCTCTGAGATATTTGGTTTCCTCCCACACTCCAAAGACGTAGGGGTTTATAGATTAATTGGCTTGGTATACGTGTAAATTGACCCTAGCCTGTGTGGGGTAGTGTTAATGTGTGGGGATCGCTGGTCGGCATGGACTTGGTGAGCGGAAGGGCCTAGTTTCCACGCTGTATCTCTGAAATAAACTGAGCTAAACTGAGATGCAGTGTTGTGGGAATCTTTGCCAGTTGTCACGTGGCCTGTGCCTTGTGTTGTCTGAAATGTTATCTGCTGTTTGGGCACAGCCTCGCATGTTGAGTGGAAGCAGTGTTGGCCCTGCAGCTGGTGCTGGCGGGTGCTAGATGGTTGAAAAGCAAAACGCGCAGATGCTGGAAGTCCGAAATGAAAACGGGAGACCCTTTGTAGGCTTTGTAGGTCTGACCCCATTAATGTGTCAGGTCACCGACCCTCCATTGAAAGAGACATAAAACAGAGAAACAGGCCCTTCAGCCCTACTCCTCGTCCATGCTGACAAAGGAGCCTTCCCAGGCTGCTCCCATTTGCCTGTGTTTGGCCCATATCCCTCTAAACCTTTCCAATCCATATCCCTCACCAAACATCGTTTAAACACTGTAAATCACCTCCTCTGGCAGTTCGTTCCATGTCCCCTCCACTCTCTGTTGGAAAGGTTGCCCCTCAGGTTGCCCGTAAAATCATTCTCCTGTCACCCACGCCTCTGTCCCCTAGTTGTAGATTCCCTAATAATAGGTGCAGG
Organism: Amblyraja radiata; assembly: GCF_010909765.2. Lineage (NCBI taxonomy): Eukaryota > Metazoa > Chordata > Chondrichthyes > Rajiformes > Rajidae > Amblyraja > Amblyraja radiata. The sequence continues at coordinate 1,942,022 of NC_045972.1, forward strand.
AGTAGACTATTCGGCACTTCAAGCCAGCACCGCCATTCAATGTGATCATGGCTGATCTTCCACAATCAGTATCCAGTTCCTGCCTTCTCCCCATATTCCCTAACCCCTCTATCTTCAAGAGCCCTATCTAGCTCTCTCTTGAAAGTATCCAGTGAACCGGCCTCCACCGCCCTCTGAGGCAGAGAATTCCACAGACTCACAACTCTAAATTCCAGAGTATACAAGCCCAGCCGCTCCATTCTCTCAGCATATGACAGTCCCGTCATCCCGGGAATTAACCTTGTGAACCTACGTTGCACTCCCTCAATAGCAAGAATGTCCTTCCTCAAATTTAGAGATCAAAACTCCACACAATACTCCAGGTATGGTCTCACTAGGGCCCTGTACGACTGCAGAAGGACCTCTTTGCTCCAATATTCAACTACTCTTGTTATGAAGGCCAACATGCCATTTGCTTTCATCACTGCCTGCTGTATCTGCATGGTTACTTTCATTGACTGATGAACAAGGACCCCCAGATCCCGTTGTACTTCCCCTTTTCCCAACTTGACACCATTTAGATAATCTGCCTTCCTGTTTTTGTGACCAAAGTGGATAACCTCACATTTATCCACGTTAAACTGCATCTGCTATGCATCTGCCCACACACCCAACCTGTCCAAGTCACTCTGCATTCTCATAGCATCCTCCTCAGTCCCTGTCTGGCCACCAACGGCTACAACCAGCACAACGATGACGCCTCCAGCAGCAGCGGCGGCTCCACCAAATCCGGCGCTCCCTCTTACATGGAGACTCCCGTCAGATATGTCTCTCCAACTCTCTCTTGTCTCGTTCCCCCCCTCTCCCTCTCGTTCTTTCCTCTCTAAGCTATGCTCCTTTCTAACAGTAAAGATGCAGCCTCCACCCTCGTACCTCACTCAGGGAGCTGTGTATCACAACTCCAACCCTCCCCCCACCCCACCTTCCCTCTCCTCCCGCAGCACGGCCTCCCCTCCCAATCGCCTCCCTCCCTCCCATTCCTCCCTCCCCCCAACCCCAACTGAACCTTTCCCTACAGGAAAAACTTCTAGACAAAATCTCAAGTAAAGTTCCAACAGCCTCTTCTTTCCTGCTTGGAATCTCAGGTGGAGGATGATTGGATGTAGGGTATAACTTCCATAGGCCAAGGGCAGGGTTGCCGTGCCAATAAGTTGTTGATCAAGCCATTCGGTTGATGGGCTCATGAGGGATGTTGGAGGGAATGTGAACAGGCGCTGCCTGACCCGCTGAGTTACTCCAGCACTTTGTGACTTTTTGTTATAAACCAGCATCTGCAGTTCCTTGAGGAGAGGGAGAGGGAGAGAGAGAATCATGATATTTCTTCCCCGTGCGAAACAATCTTCTTCCCCCCCTCCCCTTTCCTAGCTCTGACAAGCGACTCTCTCTATCCCTCCCCTACCCAAGTCGCACCAGCTTCTCACTCTCATTTAGGAAATGGCTAACAATGGCCAGTTTCCTTTATCATTGTTACTTTTTTGCTTCTCTTTCGCAGTCCTGGTCTGCCTCCGTCCTAAATCATTGCCCTTTATCGTTTCAGGTTGTAGAAGAAAAGGTCAAACAGCAAGAGGCCGGGACCTGTGCCTGGTGTCAAACGTTCACCGTCCAACAGTTCAGTCAACAGTCTGAGTAGCTACATCAGCAATGTCAGCAACTCCTCAATACAATACAATACAATACAATACAATTTATTTGTCATTTGGACCCCGTTGAGGTCCAAACGAAATGTCGTTTCTGCAGCCATACATACAAAACGAAAAAGACCCGAGACACAACACAATTTACACATACATCCATCACATCGCTGTAATGGAAGGCAAAAACTTATCTCTCCCCTGCACTCCCCCCCGATGTCAGAGTCAAAGTCAAAGCCCCGGCGGGCGATGGTGATTGTCCCGCGGCCATTAAAGCCACGCCGGGTGATGCAAGGTCGCGCACCGGGTCTTGGTGTTAGAGCCCCCGGCGTGCGCTCGCAAAGTCCCGCAGCCATTCCAAGCTGCGCGGGGCGATGGTAAGTACCCGCTCCAGCTGCTCTTCAACCCCGCAACTCGGGCGGGAGAAGTCGCCGCTGCGGAAGCCCCGAAAAGCGGTCTCCCACCAGGGACCCGCGGGCTTCCGGTGTTGCCGTCCGCCAGACCCGCGGTTGTAGCCTCCGAAACTCCGGGGGTCGGGTCGCTGCAGCGCTCCACCACAGCTCCACCCGCTCCAGTTTCGGCCAGCCCCGTGATGGTGAGTAGTCCGCAGCTCTGCAACTGGAGCCCCAGGTCGTTCCTGCTGGAGGCCGCTCCACGTTGCCCAGCCCCAACGACAACGGAGACCCGACAAAGAAAAGGTCGGGTCTCCCGTGCAGGGGAAAGATTTTAAAGTTCCCCCCCCCCACCCCCACCCCCACCCCCCCCACACACATACCCAGACAAAAAAAAATAATAAAAACTACATAGTAACGAGACAAAAATAATAAAAAGACAGACGGACTTCAGAGGTCGCTGCTGATGCTGCAGAGGCCAAGCGCTCTCAGCGCTCTCTGCACCTCGGCAGCAGCAACGGCTGGCAGGAGCCCGTCGGTACGTGTCCGGGGAGGGCAGCGCGGGGGGTGGAAGCAGGGCACCGGTACATTTCTTTAGTCAGACGCTGGTGAATTAGTGGAATTCATTGCCACTAAAGGCTGGAGGCCAAGTCAGTCGATATATTTAAGGCAGAGATAGACAGATTCTTCATTAGTACAGGGGTTACGGGGAGAACACAGGAGAATGGGGTCAGGAGGGAGAGATAGTTCTGCCATGATGGAATGTCGGGGTAGACTTGATGGGCCGAATGGCCTAATTCTCCTCCTATCACTTATGATCTTTTGACATCAGTGTTCTTAAAGCCTTAACCCTTCCCTCCAACAGACTGGTTAAAGGCTTCTCCTTGGTTTAAAGTACCGCGATCACTGGTGCACGTCGGAGACTCGTGCTACAGTATCTCAGTTTTAGTTGGAAACGAGCCCTTTGGCCCAACGAGTCCGCGCTGACCAGCAATCATCGCACAGCTGCTGTGAGACTTTGCCTATCCCGCCGGGTGCTGGGAGGCGGACTGGAGAGGGGTGAGTGGAGGATGTTGGGGGGTGAGTGGAGGATGTTGGGGGGTGTGGGGTGGGGGGGGGGTTATCGAGACATCGCAGGTATCGAGACATGGGGTGGGTGTATGTGCTGTTACTGGGAAGGGGGTGAGGGACATGTAAGCGGGCTGACGGTTGGGAGGGTAAATGGAGTTGGTGGGGTGTGAGGGACCCGTTACTGGGGCAGGTGAGGGGCTGTTAGTGAGGTGGGCTGTGGGTGGGTGAGTGGGCCGTGGACTGACACTCGGCAGGAGCTGAAGGTGTTGTACAGGATTGTAGATTTCGCACTCACACACACTCACACACATGCGCACACACACACACCTGCCATTTGTCGACACAAACTCCCCCTGCATAGCGCCTGTTCAGCAAGGTGTGGAAAGTGATGCAGCTTCTGCTAAAGAGCATCGTTCCATTGCAATCTCCAGGTTGTATCAGCAGCAACTCCCTGTGTATCCATCCGCTTAAAATCATGTATGAATCCACTTCCTGCAGCGTTTTGGAGAGAATATTCTGGATCCTGTCAGTATTGATGCTGTGACCTCTGTTTATTGATCCCTCAATAGCAAAACCTTTCTCGTGTAAAACCCTGCTACAATCTTCAACGTTTGATAGGTCATCTCTTTTACCTTCTCTGTTCTGACAGGACTCCTAACTTTTCCAAATTACTCTTTACTGTAATTCTAGACACTCTCTAAATCAATTCTTCGGCTTGAAGTCTGAAGAAGGGTCCCCACCCGAAACATCACCCATCCTTTTTCAGACAGAGATGCTGCCTGACCCGCTGAGTTACTCCAGAACTTTGTGTCTATCTTAAGCTTTTGGCATCCTTCCTTTAATTTAGTTTAGAGATACAGCGTGGAAACAGGCCCTTCGGCCCACCGAGACGGCACCGATCAGCGATCCCCGCACACTAACAGTTGAGCCGTGGGCCGATCAGTTGCATGGTGCTTTTGTGAACAGCAGCACAAACATTGGGCCACGTGACCCTTTGAACATTGTAAACCTTGAGAGAGAAGTTTGCTTTGTTGACATCTTTCTCTTCTTTCCCACCCCCCAGGTTTGGCGTACTCTGAATTGTTCTCTCCCCTTGCCAAGCTGTGGGGCTGGATCTCGCTGCTGTCTCCAGGTACCTGCATTACTAATCTTCCCTCTTCTGTGGTCCATGGCCCTAAAACTCTGCTCCAGTCAACCAGTGCCCTGCTGATACTGGACCCAATGGTGAGGTACAGCCCGCTGCTCTCTCCTTAAACTCCCAGGGTTTGCACAAGGCCTGGTCCCCAGTGCTCTGTTGTTCGTGCAGCCTAAGGACCACAGTCAGTGCGGGAGGAAGCCAACTTCCAGCTTGGTACTCCAGTGTGTTCCCTCAGCCGGACTGGGTCACTCACTGAGATGAGTGGTGTTGCCCAGAGGACCATAGAGTCAAGTGACGACTGACTGGCAATGCTCGGTTACTCGATCCCGACTGAAGACATGTTGTAACACCTACGGGAGGCCTGGTTTGTGCTCCAGGATCACTGGGGTGATGAAAGAATAGGATCTCCTTTAGATTTCCCCAGCTGTGTGGCACCGAGGATGCATTTGAAATGTAGTGTAAGGTGGTGGACCGTGGCCAAGCTTGCACACAGCATTGTGATCAGCAGACGCCCATGTTCAATAAATCTAGATCTCTCTAACTTCAAGTAACCCTCTCTCTCCGTCCCTCCCCCTCCTTAGTCATTGTACTAGTTTCACTGTCGTCTTGGTGAGTTTCATTGTCTGTATCATTCGTTAACACCGAGCCCACAGCCAACCAACAATGGACCCTTTCCTTCATCATTGTTACTTATTTGCATATCGTTCATTCATTTGTTCCATGTCTTTCTACATCACCGTCTATATCACTTGTTTCCCTTTCCCCTGACTCTCAGTCTGAAGAAGGGTCTCGACCCGATACTCCCTGCTCGGTGGAAATGTCATTGACAATCTCCCGTTTATTTAGTCTGGACACAAAAGGAGGCCATTCGGCCCGTCGTGGACTCTGGAATACCCCCATCAGTGCTGTTGTCAGGTTTATATCCCTGCAACCTATTTTTTCTTAGGTTCCCTAAAGCTCCCCTGGGTTCTCCTGCCACCAGCTTGCGGTGGACGTTCTGTGGTGGTCCCTGCAGGGGAGAAGGTCTCTCAGCCTGACGTGGTTCCACAGTATCAGTGCGTTCCATGTTGGAGAGTCTGAGCTCTCTCCGCTTCCACTGATGTGAAGCATCGGGGCCCAACGTTGTCTAATATTGTGTTGCTGTCTCTTTCAGAAAAAGCTCTGCCCCTGGTGTACTGGTGGTTGGGCACAGCCTGGTACCAGTTAACAACGGCCATCTCCTTGATCGATGTCTTTACTCTGTCCAGGTATGTGCTCCGGGGATCCACAGACTCCCTTCCTCCACCTGGTCACACCTATCCCCACTGCCTCCTCCATCTCCTCCCCACCTCTGTACTGAACACACCCTCCCACAGGACACCCAGTCACACTGAACCACTGATAAATAGACAATAGACCATAGGTGCAGGAGTGGGCCATTCAGCCCTTCAAGCCAGTAATGTGATCATGACTGATCATCCACAATCAGTACCCCGGTCAGAATAGGCAGGTGAAAGGCAGAGATCGAGGAAGGAGGGTTGGTTTAAACTGCACGTAAAGGGGCCTGACGGGGAAGGCAGATGAGCTGAGGGCATGGATAGGTACGAGCTACTGGGACCTTGTAGCCATGACTGAAACCTGCTTAAGGGAGGGGCAGGACTGGCAGCTCAATGTTCCCGGGGTACAGGAGCTTCAGGGCAGACAGGGGTGAGGGAAAAAGAGGAGGGGGGTTGCATTGTTGGGTAAGGAGGATGTCACGGCAGTGTTCAGAGATGACATTACGGACGGTTCGTTTAGTGAGGCTATATGGGTGCAGCTGTGGAACAAGAAAGGAATGATCGCCTTGTTGGGGGTGTACTACAGACCCCCGAATAGTCAACGGGAATTAGAAGAACAAATGTGCCGGGAGATTGCAGACAGCTGCTGGTCAAATAAGGTTGTTGTAGTAGGGGATTTTAACTTTCCCAATATAGACTGGGGAAATCATAGCGTGAAGGATTTAAATGGGGTGCAATTCCTGAAACGTGTTGAGGAGAGTTTTCTTAAGCAGTATGTGGAGGCCCCCACACGTGAGAGGGCAACACTGGATCTAGTATTGGGAAATTGGGAAGGCAAGTTAATGAAGTGTGTGTGGAGGAGCCTTTTGGGTCCAGTGACCACAGTTCGATTAGGTTTAAGATTTAATACAGAGATGTGTGAGATGTTGCATTTTGGGACATTGAACAAGGGCAGGACCTACACAGTAAATGGTAGGCCTCTGGGTAGTGTTGTAGAGCAGAGGGATCTAGGAGTATAGGTTGGTACACAAAATTGCTGGAGGAACTCAGCGAGTGCAGCAGCATCTATGGAGCGAAGGAAATAGGCGACGTTTCGGGCCGAAACCCTTCTTCAGGTTCATGGTTCCTTGAGGATCAAGTCACACGTAGATAAGGTGGTCAAAAAGGATTTGGCACATTGGCCTTCATCAGTCAGAGATTTGATTGTGGAAACTGGGAGGTCATGTTGCAGCTGTATAAGACGTTGGTGAGACCGCTTTTAGAATATTGCATTCAGTTATAGGGAAAATATTGTATAGCTTGGAAGGGTTCAGAGAAGATTTACGAGAATGTTGCCAGGACTAGAGGGTGTGAGCTATGGGGAGAGGTTGAGTAGGCTGGGTCTCTATTCAATGGAGCGCAGCAGGATGAGGGAGAGATCTTATAAAGGTATACAAAATCATGAGAGGAATAGATCGGGTAGATGTACAGTTTCTTGCCCAGAGTAGGGGAATCGAGGACCAGAGGACATATGTTCAAGGTGAAGGGGAAAAGATTTAATAGGAATCCGAAGGGTAACGTTTCCACACATAAGGTGGTGGGTGTATGGAACAAGTTGCCAGAGGAGGTAGTTGAGGCTGAGACTATCCCATCGTTTTAAAAAACAATTAGAAGATCGGTACATGGATAGGACAGGTTTGGAGGAATATGGACTAAGTGCAGTCAAGTGGAACTAGTGTAGCTGGAACATTGTTGGTCGGTGTGGGCAAGTTGGGCCGAAAGGCCTGTTTCCAAATTGTATCATTCTATGACTCTAGTCTGTGTAGGGCAGTGTTAGTGGGCGGGAATCGTTGGCCGGTGCTGACTAGGTGGGCCGAAGGGCCTGTTTCAGTGCTGTGTCTTTAAACTAAACTTAAAAAATGATAACCCATTTATTGTACCCCAGGTAAACCCACCACAGGCCAACCCACTTGTAGTACCCCAGATAAACCCACTAGAAACAGAAATAAACATAGACAAATGGTGCAGGAGTAGGCCATTCGGCCCTTCGATCCACAGACTACAAGATAGCCTGCCCACACTCTACCCCAGATACATCCACAGAACAGCCCTCTGATCCTGTACCCTAGGTTGACTAATCTTTGCACCAGTGTCACCGTGGCTCTGAGCTTTGGGTTTGTGAAGTGAAGGTCAGTCAGCAGCGTGGGTCCATGGAGGGGTCTGTCCATCTCTTGACCATAATCATTGACCTGATTCTGTCTGTTTGATGGGAGCATTCGATTTGCTTGAAACGTGTGTGGGAAGGAACTGGAGATGGTGTTTTAAACCAATGATAGATACACAAAGCTAGAGTAACTCAGCGGGTCGGGCGGCCCCTCTGGAGAGAAGGAATGGGTGACATTTCAGGACAACTCCCTTCTTCAGACTCCAGAGATGCTGCCCGACACACTGAGTTACAGCAGCTTTTTGTATCCATTTCGCTTTTGACGGGGTTGGGTTCAATAGCCGGCAGCTTTAGCGTTTTGAAACCAAAGGCAGCTTTTGCATTTTCAAACCTTAGGCAACTTGAGCTTTTTCAAACCAAAGGCAGCTTTAGCGTTTTCAAACCAAAGGCAGCTTTAGCGTTTTGTAAGCAAAAGCGGCTTTAGCGTTTTGAAACCAAATGTGGCTTCAGCTTTTTCAAACCTTAGGCAGCTTTAGCGTTTTCAAACCTTAGTCAGCTTTAGTGTTTTGAAACCAAAGGCAGCTTTAGCGTTTTGAAACCAAAGGCAGCTTTAGTGTATTGAAACCAAAGACGGCTTTATTTGAGAAGGAGAACGTTAAATCGGAAGTGGCAGTGATGCAGTTGAACAAAGGGGACTATGAAAGCATGAGAGGGGAGCTGGCCAATGTAGACTGGAAAGGGATCCTAGCAGGAATGAAGGTGGAACAGCAATGGCAGGAATTTCTGGGCATAATCCGGAAGATGCAGGATCATTTCATTCTAAAAAGGAAGAAAGATTCTAAGGGGAGTAGGAGGCAACCGTGGCTGACAAGAGAAATCAGGGATAGAATAAAACTAAAAGAAAAGATGTATAACACAGCAAAGAGTAGCCGCAAGCCAGAGGATTTGGGAAACTTTCATAGTACATGTTGTAATAATAACAAAAATAATAAATTTTATTTATGGGCGCCTAAAGACAGAATTCAATTCAAAACACAATATGAGGCAATTCAAGCACAGATGAAAAGGGAGGGGGACGTGGGGCTAAGGATAGGCAGAGGTGAAGAGATGGGTCTTGAGGCGGGACTGGAAGATGGTGAGGGACACGGAATAACGGATCAATTGGGGGAGGGAGTTCCAGAGTCTGGGAGCTGCCCTGGAGAAGGCTCTGTCTCCAAAACTGCGGAGGTTGGACTTGTCGATGGAGAGGAGACCGGCTGATGTGGATCTGAGGGACCGTGAGGGTTGGTAGGAGGAGAGGAGGTCAGTGAGATATGGGGCGGGGGGCAGATGGTGGAGGGCTTTGTAGGTGAGGACCAGGATTTTGTAGGTGATCCGGTGGGAGATGGGAAGCCAGTGAAGTTGTTTGAGGACTGGAGTGATGTGATGCCAGGATTTGGTGTGGGTGATGAGTCGGGCGGCTGCGTTCTGGACCAGTTGGAGTCGGTTGATGTAGGTGGAGCTGATGCCAAGGAGAAGTGAGTTGCAGTGGAAGTCCAGGTTGAAGTGGCGGAGTATCTGACCAATGGAGGGATGTAGATGATGAAGAGGAGGGGGCCGAGTACGGAGCCTTGGGGAACACCTTGAGTGACTGCGGCTGTAGCAGAGGTGTGGTTGTGGAGAGAGATGAAGTGGGATCTGTTGGAAAGGTAGGAACGGAGCCAGCTGAGTGCAGAACCTTCAATGCCAAGGTCCCCAAGTCTGGTAAGCAGGATGTTATGGTTCACTGTATCGAAGGCTGCGCTCAGGTCGAGGAGGATGAGGATGTTGAGGGAACCAGTGTCAGCAGAGGTGAGGAGGTCGTTGAGGACTTTGAGGAGAGCAGTTCCTGTGCTATGGAGGGGGCGAAAGCCAGATTGGAGGGGTTCAAATAGATTATACGCAAGGAGGTGGGAATGAAGTTGTGACGCAACGATACGCTCCAGGGTTTTTGAAAGAAAGGGGAGGTTTGAGATTGGGCGGTAGTTAATGAGAGAGGAGGGATCAAGACCAGGTTTCTTTAAGATTGGTGTGACAGCAGCAGTTTTGAAAGCGGAGGGGACAATTCCTTGGGACAATAAGGAGTTGAAGAGATTAGTGAGGTAGGGGCAGAGAACGGGGAGGCAGGACTTCAGCAGCGGAGTGGGGAGAGGGTCGAGGGAGCAAGGTAGTGGGTTTGGAAGAGCTGATGAGTTTGGAGATTTCAATAGGGGTGACCAGGTCAAACTGGGAGAGGAAGCAGTGTGGAGGAGGGGTAAGGAGATCAGTGGAGATGTTGAAAGGAGGGGCCTTGGTAGGAGGTGTATTCGGGATGCTTAGCACACTTGAATATAGGCTCGGACATGGGAGTAATCATACAAGCTTCTTTACTACAGGAGGCCACCTTGAGTCTCCCGCACATGCGTACTTGCACAACATATGACAAGACACTCATTACATATGCTAATTACATATGCTAATTATCACATACCTAACACTCCCCTCCCTTTAACTTGGAGGCAGATAACACCAGTTCTAACACATACTCAACAGTACAATAGAAGGAAACAAAACGGGCAATAAGGGCTGAAAAGATGAAGTACGAAGGGAAGCTGTCCAGGAATATAAAGAAGGACAGTAAAAGCTTCTTTAGATATATTATGGGCAAAAGCGTAGCAAAGTCAACATAGAAACATAGAAACATAGAAATTAGGTGCAGGAGTAGGCCATTCGGCCCTTCGAGCCTGCACCGCCATTCAATATGATCATGGCTGATCATCCAACTCAGTATCCCGTACCTGCCTTCTCTCCATACCCTCTGATCCCCTTAGCCACAAGGGCCACATCTAACTCCCTCTTAAATATAGCTAATATTGTGGTCAAATGTGGGTCCCTTGAAGGCAGACACGGGTGAAATTATTATGGGCCACAAGGAAATGGTAGGTACTTTGGATCTGTCTTCACAAGGAAGACACAAACAATCTCCCAGATGTACTGTAAGGGGGTAAAGGAACTGAAATAAATTTTCATAAGGCGAGGAATAGTGTTGGGTAGGCGAATGGGACCTTAGGATCTTATAGAAACATATAAAATTATGATATGACTGGACAAGCTAGATGCAGGAAAAATGTTCCCAATGTTGGGCGAGTCCAGAACCAGGGGCCACAGTCTTAGAATAAAGGGGAGGTCATTTAAGACTGAGGTGAGAAAAAACATTTTCATGCAGAGAGTTGTGAATTTATGGAATTCCCTGCCACAGAGGGCAGTGGAAGCCAAGTCACTGGATGGATTTAAGAGAGAGTTAGATAGAGCTCTAGGGGCTAGTGGAGTCAAGGGATATGGGGAGAAGGCAGGTACGGGTTATTGATAGGGGACGATCAGCCATGATCACAATGAATGGCGGTGCTGGCTTGAAGGGCCGAATGGCCTCCTCCGGCACCTATTTTCTATGTTTTAGCGTTTTCAAACCAAAGGTGGCTTTATTTGAGAAGGAGATCGTTAAATCGGAAGTGGCAGTGATGCAGTTGAACAAAGGGGACTATGAAGGCATGAGAGGGGAGCTGGCCAATGTAGACTGGAAAGGGATCCTAGCAGGAATGAAGGTGGAACAGCAACGGCAGGAATTCAATTCAATTCAATTCAATTCAACTTTAATGTCATTGCACAAATACAAGTATGGGTACAACGAAATGCAGTTTAGCGTCAGTCCGTAGTAATAGTGCAATATAGAAATAAAAATACAGAATAAGCAAACAATGTGGACGGAGAGACTGGAGAAATCTATCGGCGGGACTCCGAGTTCAGCAATGTGATAGTGTTGTTGTAGAAGCTGTTCCTCATCCTACTAGTACGAGACCTGAGGCTCCTGTACCGCCTCCCTGATGGGAGGAGGGCAAACAGTCCATGGTTGGGGTGGTAGGGGTCTTTGATGATCTTCCCGGCCCGTCTCAGACACCGTTTTCGGTGGAGGGCATCCATGGCAGGGAGCGGGGCACCGATGATGTACTGAGCAGTTTTCACCACCCGTTGTGGTGCCTTCCTGTCCGCTACGGTGCAACTGCTGTACCATACCGTGAAGCAGGTGGTTAGGATGCTTTCGATGGTACAGCGGTAAAAGTTGGTCAGGATCTGGGGGGACAGGTGAGCTTTCTTGAGCCTCCTCAGGAAGTAAAGGCGCTGCTGCGCCTTTTTGATCAGCTTGGACGTGTTGAGGGACCAGGACAGATCCTCCGAGATGTGTACCCCGAGGAATTTGTAGTTGGAGACGCGCTCCACCTCAGTCCCGTTTATATGGATGGGGATATGTCTGCCCCCTCTGATCTTCCTGAAGTCAACAATAATTTCCTTCGTTTTCTTGGAGTTGAGGACGAGGTTATTGTTGGCACACCAGGTTGTCAGGTGCTGGACCACCTCCCTGTAGGCTGACTGGTCGTTGTCACTGATCAGTCCTACCACCGTGGTGTCGTCGGCAAATTTAATGATGGCGTTGGAGCCATTCTTAGGGATGCAGTCATGGGTGAAGATGGAGTAGAGGAGAGGGCTGAGCACACAGCCCTGTGGCACGCCTGTGTTCAGTGTTATAGTGGAGGAGGTGAGGTTTTGACCCTAACAGACTGTGGTCTGTTGGTGAGGAAATCCAGTGTCCAATTGCAGGGGGAGGTGGAGATGCCAAGTCCGCTGAGTTTGGTGATCAAGCTGGCGGGGATGACAGTGTTAAAGGCGGAGCTGAAATCAATAAACAGCATCCTGATGTAGGTGTTGTTGCTGTCCAGGTGGGTCAGGGCAGAGTGTAGGGCCGCCGATATGGCGTCCTCTGTAGACCTGTTGGTCCGGTAGGCAAACTGATGGGGTTCCTGTGTGGGGGGGAGGCTGGCTTTGAGGTGCATAATCCGGAAGACGCAGTTTTGACAATAAAGGAAACCCTGTAACCCTGTAACTTGAATGGTGGATTCTGGGGGCAATTGACGGAAATTCGTGAGGAACTAGTTTCAAGGAAAATTTGTGAAGGACTGGGATTCTCTGAGAGCTGGCAATGATTTGATGGGCTGAAATGGCCTATGTCATAAGGAAATATGAAGTATGGAAAAGTGATATTTCTGCATTACATATTTGTAACTTTGACATGTATGTTGTGATATAAGTAGCTGCGAGTAGAATTAAAAAGCCTCCAAACTTGCAAATAAACTTTGTTTTTAATTTCTATTCCTAGATGTTGTTGCAGAAGGTGAAGGAAATGGAATCAGCTGTGGAAAGGTGCAGAGCTGAGCTGTGGCAGTTTCCAGACTGCATCAACTACTCACAACGATAGAGATAAATAACTCATTTAAGGGCCTGTCCCACTTGGCAATTTTGTTCGGTGACTGCCGGCGTCATATCAGTGTCGCCAAAAGATTTTGAACATTTCAAAATACAGCGGCGACAAAAAAAATGTTGTGACACTTGAAAAAACACCGTGCGTCATACGTCATCACGCCACGTCACGCCACAAATGTTTTGGTGTTGATGTTGTAGCCCACAGTATCTGCTGATGCATCAAGATTCCCCTGGGGTTGTGGCACGGCAGCAGGTTTGCCTGTGACTGAGCTGTGAGTAGTATAACGCTGATGCTGTGCGTTTCCATCCAGGAGTGGAGTAGCAGCAGACCCTGGGGGGGGGGGGTGGGGGGCGGGGGGCTTCGTCGGTTGCTGCGTGCAACAGGTCAACATCATCTTTAGTTTAGAGGTACAGCGTGGAAACACGCCTTTCAGCCCACCGAGTCCGTGCAGACCAACAATCACCCTTACAGGATTGAACCCGGGTCTCTGGCGCTGTAAGGCCGTAGCTCTACTGCTGCACCACCGTGCTGCCTCTGCTCCTGCACTCTGATGGCTTGCTTTGTCCTGTATAGGACAGATTTTGTCTGGGCCACAGCCAGACATAAAAACAGTATTTTTCCACAAGCAGTAGCTCTACTCAACAGCCAAAAATCTGTAGCCTCTGTTTACTCTGGTACTTTATTTCCACATGTTTAAATTATAATATTTTATTTTTAATTGTCTACTGTATATCATGTTTTTATCCTTGCAAGCAAAGCATCAAGGCAAGTTCCTTGTACATCCTTGGATAATAACATTATATTGATTATTATTATTCTAGGTTGACAGATGAACAGAAGCAGCTACTGACTGCACTGGCACTGCTGGAGGAGCAGCTCAGCCAGACACGGCTGGAGCTGCAGGCTGCACGTGCGGCACAGAAGGACATGGACTCCAGCATGCAAGCTTTGGAAAGCAGACTCAAAAGTATGACTGATGTAAGTTTTCCCAAATAGTTTTTTATTTAACTGTAAAAGGCCAAAACTTACCACTTCTTCTGCCTTGGAGATGATCAAAGAGATTGAGGTGAAGAGGAAAGTGTGGAAAGTATCTTGCCCTCTTCCCTCCCCTTCTTTAACACTCAACTCCCACTCTCCCCCTCCCTCTCTACTGCGTTCTTCCCTTTCTCTCACTGTCTCTTCTTTTCCCCCTCTGCTCCTTTCCCTGTGTTCACGACGTGGCCTCCTCTACACTGGAGAAACCAAACAGACGTTGGGTTTCTACTTTGCGTAGGACCTGTGTTCGATCCATGGGGCACTGCTGAGCTGCCTGTTATCTCATTCTGACTCTTGGATGTGGCAGTGACCGAATAGTCTGTGACTCCCTGCACTGTTGCAATGAGGCTCAAAGCAATCTTGAGGAATGGCATCTCACCTTCCATTTGGGCTCATGGCAGTCCTCTGGACTTGAACTGAATTCGATAATCTTGGGTAACTTGATTCCTCTGTTAGTATCAGTTGTCCATTTGTGACAATTGGGTTAGCTTGTTTTTAATATCTCTATCCAAAAGTGGAGGGCATGTCCATGCTGACCTGCCAGACATGTCTTGTCAGAAAAGCGTCTCCACATGAAACGTCACCCATTCCTTCTCTCCAGAGATGCAGCCTGTCCCGTTGTCTATCTTCCGTTTAAACCAGCATCTGCCGTTCCTTCCTAAACATGTCTACTTGCTCTGCATTTTGCAACTGCTACTATCTTTTGTTAATTTTTCTTATCACCTAACCGCTCCTATTCACTCCTTGACCAGATAACTTTGTGTGCAGCTTATCCCCATGGTCACCTGGTTTTACACTACCAGAGCCATCCACCCACCTGTGCAGCTTTACAAGTTTCTTTTGTCACCTCCCCAGTTCTGACGAAGGGTCTTTGACTTGAAACATGAATTCTGTTTCTCTGGCTACAGATGCAGCCTGACCCAAGTGCTCCCAGCATTTTGTTTTTCAGATTTATTCCATCTGCAGTTTTCACGCATTTATTCTAACTTATTTTTCTGTATGACTGCCACCTTTCAGTCCATGTTAGCACACTTCCTCCAATATCTTGGGCTTTTCATTTTTTTGCAGCAGCCTCATATGTGTCAAATGCCTTTTGGAGATCTAAATACACACTACATTTACAGGAGATAGACACTAAACACTGGAGTAACTCAGCGGGTCAGACAGCATCTCTGGAGAAAACAAATAGAAAAGTCCTTTTCTCCAGAGATGCTATCTGAGCCGCTAAGTTACTCCAGCTTATTATGTCTAGCTTTGGTTTCAACCAGCATTTGCAGTTCCATCCTACTACATTTACACGTTTCCCTTATCAACTCCCTATCACATCCTGTCAAGTTTTGTCACACATGATTTTCAATAAACCATGTTGGCTACATTTGATTAGATGCAGCTGACCAAATGATTAGTTATTTCCTCTTGCGAACTATGAGTGCTGGATGAATTAGAATCATAGTGATACAGTGTGGAAACAGACCCTTCGGCCCAACTCGCCCACACCTGCCAACATGTCCCAGCTACACTGGTCCCACCTGCCTGCGTTTGGTCCATATCCCTCCAAACCTGTCCTATCCATGTACCTGTCAATTGACCTATAGTTCCCAGCTTCTGTTTTACGTGCTGGGATGCCAGGTGAATCTCGCTCACAGCCTCTTCTTCTGCTGGTCCAGGTGCCCAGTAAATGTGAGTTCTGCTTCCAACAACCATCCAGGCATTGACTTGGCCCTCTCCCCCTCTCCCTCTCAGCAGCCGCAGCAGACCCTCCACCTTCCAGATAGAGAACCTCATCCCTGGTGATGACCCGGTCCCAGTTCCCTCTGCTCATCGGGCGCCGACTCCACGCTGTACCGAATCACCCCCGAGTCAAGCGGCTCACTGGGCTGGAGGAGAGAGCGAGATGCATTAGTGCGAGGCTTGGGCCGTGGGCTTGAATCGGCCCGTTCACGGGGTCTTTCATCGGCCGGCGGAAGCTTCATCATCGGGAGCCTTGATCGCCTCGATGCAGCAGTTTGATTTTAAGCCGTGACGGGCGCTGAAAGGCCCCGCGAATGGGCCGATTCAGCCCTTAGAAAGTGGCTGATAAAGTGTGGATGACAAAACATGGTCCCCCACTTCTCAAAGCACGACTCCCCCCCTGTTCCCCCAGGATTTCCGCCCCTGCACCAAGGGATCAGACGGACTGTCAGTAAGTTCTCTCACATGTGTCTTTTGCTGAAGATTAAATATGTTTGGCAAGTATGTCAGGAGTTTGTGATTTGCAAATAGCGCATTGTGTAAGGAGGAAATGTTGATGCTGCAGATGCTTTATGCCGCAGATGAACACAAAATGCAGGAGTAACTCAGTGGGACAGGCAGCATCTTTGGAGAGAAGGAATGGGAAGCGTTTCCGTTTGAGACCCTTCTTCAGACACGTATTATCGCAAATATCGTATTGACTGGAACAAATGACAAGTTACAAATAGAAAATTGCAAATCTGCAGGTGGTGGAGGACTGAAACACAATGCTAGAAATACTCGGGTCAGGCACCAGGTGCGCAGAGATACTTTTATTAATTGACCATTCATGCAATCTGGTCAAGGATAAACATGTTTTCAGATGCAAAGATAGGGAAACCGAGGAGAGCTGGATCGGTGGCTGATCTACTTGAAGCATCTACATCAAACTTGCTGAACCAATCCAGATTACAGATTGTAGAAACAAGAATCTGCAGATGCTGGTTTACCGAGGAAAGACACAACATGCTGGAGTAACTCAGCAGGTCAGGCAGGTCCAGGAATGCTGCCGACCCACTGAGTTACTCCAGCATTTTATCTTTCCAGAATAGAAGTTTATTTTTCATGGCCACTTTATTCACAATTTGTCAGTTTCCACAAAGCAAGCCTGTGTAAGTAAGATTGTTCTCTCCCCATCCACGATGCTACATGCAGTAAAGCTGTTGCTCCCAGTATTTCCTGCTGTCATTTGAGATCCATGTTCTTCTCACCTCTAAAGCATCGACCTTTTCCATGATAAAATGCTTGTTATCAATGCTGTATGTCATTGAATAGAATGTTCTGAAATCCATGATCAGTAGGATGTTTTAAGTCTGGTTTGAAGCTAATCCATCTTCTCTCCTGCCTGCAGTACTTTCATACTGAAGCACAGGTTCCCTGATCTGTCGTCATTTTTTTTTGCTTTGTAGAATAAAGATGCTGCAGCAGTCAAACTAATTGAACTGCGGGTGCATAACAACTGGGGCCATCCAGAATACACTTGCCTCTACTGGTTCCGTGTCCACGGAGAAGCAGCTATGTGATTCTGGAGGTCAGCTACCCCGCGCTGTGCAACACTAACAACCTCGATGTAATCTCAATTCAAAGTTGATTTCCTGCAACAATGTCAATTTCTGTCATAAATGTTAATAGTGTTTTAAATTATTGATCATTATTTTATATTAAATATATTTAGAATGATCCTTAATTTGAATGTTTTTCATTTACGGTGGGAGAGGCGGGTGTGGGGAAGAGGGGGGGTGTGGGGAAGAGGGGGGGTGTGGGGGAGGGGGGTGGGGGGAAGCGGTGGTGGGGGAAGGGTGTGTGGCTACTGTTTTAAGGCCTGCATATAACTCCCAGCGGAATAAATCATTGGGACTTCTCTTCCTTCCATCATGGACATGGGGTACAAGCGCTGTCTGATTAGAGCTAAGGGCATTACAGAGCCCCCACACACCCACAATTTGGACTGTTTATACTGCTTAACTCTGGGAGGAGGTACCGCAGCATGAAGAGCGGGACAACCAGGTTCTGCAACAGCTTCATCCCCCAGGCCATAAGATTACTGAACAATCAACAAAACCGAGCCTAGAACTTTTTAAATATTGACACTCTTTAAAAACTTTTTAATATATATTTATTTTACAGAACCATGCACATGAGACATTTTTATGGGCGCACCTAGCACTTTTACTATTACCTGATATGGAGAGTCAAATGCAACGAAATTTCGTTCAAGGTGCACTGTGTCTAGGTGTATATCTGAATGACAATAAAGTTTTCATTCATTCATTCATTCATTCATCAGGGTATTCTCACCCTTGCAGTTTCTTAACTCTACCTTCCTCATCTTCTGATCTTATGTCATCCCTTGATTGAATTTCATGTCTGTACCAGCAGAGCCACCCCACTCTCTCTGCCCACCTGCCTGTCTTGATAGGATGTGTATCCTTGCATGTTTAGCTCGCAGCTCTGACCCTCTTTCAGCCAAGTCTCCGTGATGCCTACATCGTACCAACCAATTTTGAACGATGAGCTCATCCACCTTGTTGCGTACACTGTGTGCATTCAATTACAATGTTTTTACTTGTATAGTAATAGACAATTGGTGGGGGAATTGTGTCTTATTGCCAATTGTCCGTTATAACCGAGCATGGTATCATTGTACTGTATTGTATTGTATTCAAATTTATTGTCATTGTCTCAGTTAGAGACAACGAAATGAATTTCCCTTACAGGCAGTATCATAAAAATAAAAAATAAATAAATAATAATAAATAATAAAACATATTAAAAATAAAATAGAATTTAAAAAAAAGCACAAACACTGAAAGTCCACGACACAACATGACACAGTGGCACCAAGGTGAGGAAGGCACCATAGTCCAGCCAGCCTCCCCTCCGTTCTTCCCAGATGTTCACTCGTGGTCGAGGCCTTCCGAGCACCCGCAGTCGCTGCACCGGGCGGCCCGTTGTTCAGGCCCTCACGCCGGGCTAGTGGAACGCCGACGCCGAACCCCGACGGTGAACATCCTCCTCCTCAGCGGCCCGGACCTCCTGATCAGCCGCCTCCCGCAGCCGGAGTCCGCAGCTCCCTAGTCCGCAGCTCCCGAGCCGGGCAGAGTCGCAGGACCCCGCGCTGTCCATCAGCGCCGCCCGCGTTGGGAGCTCCGCAAACCGCAGCTCCATGATGTCGGTGCCGCAGGCCCAGCACTCCGGGCTCCAGACGGTGACCCCGGTAAGGCATCGCCAGCCCCGCGATGTATCCGCGCTGTCCCGCCGCTGCTGGAGCTCTGGTCGCAGGATAGTCCACGCCAATCCAGTAGGTAGGCCGCTGGTGGTGGGGGGGGGGGGGGGGGGGCCGAGGACGCGACTCGAATAAAAGTTGCGTCTTCACCAGGAAGCGGCTGAAGGACGGTATCCCCCGCACCGTGCCCTCTTCCCCCACATAAAAACACAAAAAAACCTTGTACGTAGTTGAAACAAAGAACTGCAGGTGGTGATCAATACACAAAAGGACACAAAGTGTTGGAGTAACTCAGCAGACCGGATCAGTCTGAAGTAGGGTCCCGACCCGAATCGTCACCCATTCCTTCTCTCCAGAGATGCTGCCTGTGAAGGAATGGGTGACGATTCGGGTCGGGACCCTACTTCAGACTGATCCGGTCTGCTGAGTTACTCCAGCACTTTGACGTTTCACCTTAAAACTGGGCGGCAATGCCGCTGCTCTGCACCACGAGCCCTTCTTCACCCACCGCACGGTCCGGGGAGACGGCTGTTGTTGCGGCTCATGTTGTAGCCCCTGGGAACTGAGCTTTCCTCAAGCTGCGGCCAACGATACGGCACGCAATGTCACCCTGGGGCCCCCTCCCCTCTCACCTGCTGCCGCTTCCAAGGTGGAGTGTCCGAGGGAGGAGGAGGAGGAGGCGACGGTGGGCAGGTGGAGGGAACCTGAAGAAAGCGCTGATGATCAGGGGCTACAATGAGAGTCGCAACAACAGCCACTGTCATCAGTTCATACGGATGGTGAAGCAGCGCACCTTGTGAGCCGGGGTTGGGTCGGCAAGTCTGTCCGCTATCATTGAAATCTGTTATAAGAGGTCAGTTAAAACAAGGATTTACTGTATCTGCCATCACTTTTAAATTGGTTCCCATTTTGCCTGACATTAGATTCTTATCGATTGTTTAATCTTTCGCTCCTATTACTTCTTCTGGACATGAATAACCTCTCCTGGGTTCTCCTTCCCTTTAACTTCATGAATACATTTCCAATTTGTTGACCCCCCCCCCCCCAACTATTTAGTTGAAAGCTCTATCTACATCGAGTCCTAATGATGTGATTTTCCAGAATTTCTCGAGCTTCTCACAAGGTCCTTGGATATAATATCTGTTCTGGCCAAGATTTATCCTCCTTCATACACCTTAAGGTCCCAGCTTCCAACACCTGTCCGATTCCTCCTTTATCCTGACAAGAGCTTCAATTTCTCTCATCATCCAAGTAACTCCCATCTGCTTTGCCCTTCACTCGAAGGAGAACATGCATGCCCTGAACTCTTGTCACCACTTTTAAAAACATCCCATTTACCAGACGTTCCTTTGCCAGCAAACAACCCATCTAATACCATGAAAGTCAGCCTTGCCCCAATTCAGAATTGTAACTTGTGGGCCCACCCTCAATGGTGGTTTCATTGTCATGTGTGCAAATAAACAGTGCTTTTCTTACATACAGTCCATATACAAGCACAATTCCCCATTAGCAAAGTGTACAGAAATAGTCTACTGAGCTCGACGCATGTAAGAGGTGCCAGGTTTTGGCACTTTTTGCAAAGTCCTGTCTGTGCTCTAGATCTTATGGGCATTGCCCTATCCAGGCAAGCTCCAGGCTGCTGCCTTGGACTTGTGGATCGACCAGTGAATTGATGCCCCTCTCCTCGCCAGTCCAGCACTGAAGCAGGGTAATGTCGGCTGGCGATATGACCAGAAAGTACATTGTAAATGAACTACCGTTCATATCTGTAGGTATCAGCGTTAACGTAAAATGTCACACAACTGCAGTAATTCTTCAGGTACTGATTGGAATTCGAAAAGCTAATCAAAGGAAAGGGGAGGGGAAGAAATCCATGTTCCGGTTGCATCCTCTGTTCAGATATCCTGTTGCTTGCATTCATCTGTAAAATAACCCAAATTATCGTCCCCTATCAATAACCCGTGCCTGCTTCTCCCCATATCCCTTGACTCCACTAGCCCCTAGAGCTCTATCTAACTCTCTCTTACATCCATCCAGTGACTTGGACTACACTGTCCTCTGTGGCTGGGAATTCCATAAATTCACAACTCTCTGGGTGAAAAAGATTTTTCTCACCTCAGTCTTAAATGACCTCCCATTTATTCTAAGACTGTGGCCCCTGGTTCTGGACTCGCCCAACATTGGGAATATTTTTCCTGCATCTACCTTGTGCAGTCCTTTTATAATGTTATATGTTTCTATAAGAACCCCCTCATCCTTCTAAACTCCAGTGAATACAAGCCTAGTCTTTTCAATCTTTCCTCATATGACAGTCCCGCCTTCCCAGGGATCAATCTCGTGAACCTACGCTGCACTGCCACAATCACAAGGATGTCCTTCCTCAAATTAGGAGACCAAAACTGTACACAATACTCCAGATGTGGTCTCACCAGAGCCCTATATAACTGCAGAAGAACCTCTCTACTCCTACTCTGAAATCCTCTTGTTATGAAGGCCAACATTCCATTAGCTTTCTTCACCGCCTGCTGTACCTGCACGCAAAATTCCCTCTTCCAAATCATTAATATATATGGTAAACAGTTGCGGCCCCAACACCGAGCCTTGCGGCACTCCACTCACCACTGCCTGTCATTCTGGAAAGGACCCATTCACTCCTACTCTTTGCTTCCGGTCTGCCAACCAATTTTCTATCCATGTCAACCCCCTTACAGTACATCTGGGAGATTGTCTGTGTCTTCCTTAGTGAAGACAGATCCGAAGTATCTGTTCAACACTTCTGCCATTTCCTTGTTGCCCATAATAATTTCACCTGTGTCTGCCTTCAAGGGACCCACATTTGACTTTGCTACGCTTTTTCCCTTAATATATCTAAAGAAGCTTTTACTGTCCTTCTTTATATTCCTGGACAGCTTCCCTTCGTACTTCATCTTTTCAGCCCTTATTGCCCGTTTTGTTTCCTTCTATTGTCCTATGAAAGTTTCCCAATCCTCTGGCTTCCGGCTACTCTTTGCGGTGTTATACATCTTTTTTTTTAGTTTTATTCTATATCTAACTTCTCTTGTCAGCCACGGTTGCCTCCTACTCCCCTTAGAATCTTTGTTCCTTTTTGGAATGAAATGATCCTGCGTCTTCCGGATTATGCCCAGAAATTCCTGCCATTGCTGTTCCACCGTCATTCCTGCTAGGATCCCTTTCCAGTCTACCTTGGCCAGCTCCCCTCTCATGCTTTCATAGTCCCCTTTGTTCAACTGCATCACTGCCACTTCCGATTTAACGTTCTCCTTCTCAAATTGCAGATTAAAACTAATCATATTATGATCACTACCTCCAAGCAGTTCCTTTACCTCGAGTTCTCTTTATCATATCTGGTTCATTGGACAACACTAAATACAGAATTGCCGTTTCTCTGGTCGGCTCCATTACAAGCTGCTGTAAGAATCCATCTCGGAGGCATTCTACAAACTCTCTTTCTTGGGGTCCTGAACCAACCTGATTTTCCCAGTCTCCCTGTATATTGAAACCCCCCATCACCACAGTGGCTCCAGATGTGGTCTCACCAGAGCCCTATACAACTGCAGGAGAATCTCTTTACTCCTATACTGAAATCCTCTTGTTGTGAAGGCCAACATTCCATTAGCTTTCTTCACTGCCTGCTGTACCTGTAAGCCAACTTTTAGTGACCAGTGTACAAGGACACCCAGGTTTCGCTGCACCTCCCCCTTATCTAACTTAACCCCATTGAGATAATAATCTACCCCTTATTTTTGCCGCCAAAGTGGATAACCTCACATTTATCTATAGTATACTGCATCTGCCCACTCACTCCACCTGTCCAGGTCACCCTGCAACCTCCTAACATCGTCTTCACAGTTCACACTGCCACCCAGCTTTGTGTCATCTGCAAACTTGCTAGTGTTGCTCCTAATTCCCTCTTCCAAATCATTAATATATATGGTAAACAGTTGCGGCCCCAACACCGAGCCTTGCGGCACTCCACTCGCCACTGCCTGCCATTCTGAAAAGGACCCGTTCACTTCTACTCTTTGCTTTCGGTCTGCCAACCAATTTTATATCCATGTCAACACCCTACCCCCAATACCATGTGCTCTAATTTTAGTCACCAGTCTCCCGTGCGGGAACCTATCAAAGGCTTTCTGAAAGTCTAGATACACTACATCCACTGACACCCCTTCATCCATTTTATTTGTCACATCCTCAAAAAATTCCAGAAGATTAGTCAAGCATGATTTCCCTTTCATAAATCCATGTTCACATGGACTAATCGTTTTACTGCTATCCAAATGCCCCATTATTACCTCTTTAATAATTGACTCCAGCATCTTTCCCACCACCGAAGTCAGGCTAACTGGTCTGTAATTCTCAGTTTTCTCTCTCGCTCCTTTCTTGAAAGTGGGATGACATTAGCTATCCTCCAATCCACAGGAACTGATCCTGAATCTATTGAACATTGGAAAATGATCACCAATGCGTCCACTATTTCTAAAGCATCCCTGAGGACCCTGGGATGCAGACCATCAGGACCCGGGGATTTATCGTCCTTCAGTCCCATTAGCCTACCCAATACTATTTCTCGCCTAATGAAAAAATATTTCAGTTCCTCTACCCCCTTAGATCCTGTCTATGTCTATGTGGCCCCCGGTTCTGGACTCGTCCAACATTGGGAACATTTTTCCTGCATCTATCTTATCCAGTCCTTTTATAATTTTATATGTTTCTATAAGATCACCCCTCATATACTGATAACCTTGGAAGACAAAGAGGACGAGGATGTTGCCAGTCTGGACCCAAGGGACTGAGCAACAAGGGGAGATTGTGCAAGCTAGGAGTTTGTTCCTTGGAGCACAGGAGGATAAGGGGTGATCTTATGGAGGTGTACAAAATCATGAGAGGAATTAATAGAGTGAATGCACAGAATCATTTACCCAGGGTAAGGGAATCACAGTGCATGTTTAAGGTTAGAGGGGAAAGATTTAATTGAAACCCAAGGAACAACTTTTTACATTCGGATGGGGTGGGTGGGGAGGAGATATGAAATAAGCTGCCAGTGGAGGTAGTTGAGGTAGGTACAATAACAACATTTAAAAGACACTTGGACTTGGATAGGAAAGGTTCAGAGGTATGTGGCCAAATACAGGTGAATGGGACTAGCTTGGATGGGACATCTTGGCATGGATGAGTTGGGCTGAAGGGCCTTCTTCAGTGCTGTATGACTTTATGCTGGCCTTCATCGGCCAAGACATGTAATACAAGAACATGAAGATCACGGTATGACTTTATAAAACTTGGCTTAGGCCATAATTGGAGTACTATGTGCAATTCTGTTCTGGATATTATGGGAAGAACATGATGGAACTGAAGAGGCCCGGTGCAGCAGAGATATGCCAGGATCTGGTTTGGGTTGAAATGTTTCAGTGATGAGATCCCGAGCTTTAACAGCTTTAATTCACAATTCAGCTTTGTTGGGAATAATTGTACACAAAAATCAATTCATACTAGAACCAGGAATATAAAAACACTGCACTAATAGCAACAATTCACTAATCTGGATGATGTGGCATTGAACCGTAGCTAAGAGTGACCACGCTATTTTAGAAAAAACAGGGGGAAAAAAGTAACTAAGAGAGTTAATCGTACAACATCAGTGGTAAGGAAACTCATGGAAATTGTGATGAAAGAAAGAACAGAGAACCAGGAAGAGAAAAACAGAATGAACAGCACCCTTCTGCATTAATGAAAGAAAAATCACGAGACTCATTTTTCAAGGTACTTTGAAAATACAACAGGTAGATTAGATAGCAAGGAAAGTGGATGTTGGCGAGTTATAATTCCAGATGGCTTTTGATAAAACCCCACACAGGTTGCGAAACAACTTTAGAGCACATGGAAGCGAGTAATAGAGTGATACAGTGTGGAAACAGGCCCTTCAGCCCAACATGTCCCAGCTACCTTGATCCACCTGCCTGCGTTTGATCCATATCCCTCCAAACCTGTCCTGTCCATATACCTGTCTAACTGTTCTTCAATGTTGGGATAGTCCCAGCCTCAATTACCTCCTCTGGCAGCTTGTTCCATACCCCCAACACCCTTTGTGTGAAAAAGTATTCCTATTAGATTCCTATTAAATCTTTCCCCCATCACCTTAAACCTATGTCCTCTGGTTCTCAATTCACCTTCTCTGGGCAATAGACTGTGCATCTACCCGATCTATTCCTCTCATAATTGTATACACTTCTATAAGATCACCCCTCATCCTCCTGCGCTCCAAGGAATAGTCCCAGCCTGCTCAACCTCTCCCTATAGGTCAGACCCTCTAGTCCTGGCAACATCCTCGTAAATCTTCTCTGTACCCTTTCCAGCTGGACATCTTTCCTATCAGATAATATTATTGGGCAGATTATAATATAATTGGCTAATATTGATTTTATTCAAACCAAGGACCACGAGATTGTTGAGGAATGAATAGGCATGGAAACAAGGCTGAAAAAATGAGCCACAATAGGCCCATGGCTTCAAATATCATCAGAACTCCCACACACTTTAGCATTCTCTCCCATGTTGACACTGCATGTTGACATCCCACACACTGGCTACAGTAGCCAATTAACCAACGTCTTAACCGCACGTCTTTGGAATGTGGGAGGAAACCGGAGCACCCAGAGAAACCCCACGTGGTCACAGGGAGAAGGTGCAAATTCCGTACAGACAGCACGTGTCGTCAGGATCTCTGGCACTGTGAGACAGCAACTCTACCACTGCACAACTGTGCTTCCCTATGGTGGAAGGAATAAAGGCATAGACTATTTCCTTCATGGGGAAAGACAAAAAAGACAGCCAGAAACATCAAGGACCCACATCTGAAGTCTGAAGAAGGGTTTCGGCCCGAAACGTCGCCTATTTCCTTCGCTCCATAGATGCTGCTGCACCCGCTGAGTTTCCCCAGCAATTTTGTGTACCTAAGGACCCACATCAACTTGGCCATTCTCTCATTACTCCTGCCATGGGGAAGGTGGAATAGGTGGGAATGTGGGACATCCAAGATGGCGGCGCGCAGCAGAGCAGCGGCTACTCAGCTCCCGGCAAACGTATCTCTAATCCCTTTTGGAAAGTGTGCGGTGAAATACAGTTCAGCCGAACTTTTACATCTAAACGATGTCTCTTTACATCTTTTACTTTTACATCTAAAAGCAGCGCTGGGCAGACTGAGGCTCCTGAAGAGAGCGAGTTGGAGCAGGATAATACACCGGCTGAGAGGAAGGAGGATGCGGTGAAAGACTCATCCATGCCTTCATCTCCTCCCGACTGGACTACTGCAACTCACTTCTCCTTGGCATCAGCTCCACCTACATCAACCGACTCCAACTGGTCCAGAACGCAGCCGCCCGACTCATCACCCACACCAAATCCTGGCATCACATCACTCCACTCCTCAAACAATTTCACTGGCTTCCCATCTCCCACCGGATCACCTACAAAATCCTGGTCCTCACCTACAAAGCCCTCCACCATCTGGCCCCCCGCATATCTCACTGACCTCCTCTCCCCCTACCAACCCTCACGGTCCCTCAGATCCACATCAGCCGGTCTCCTCTCCATCCACAAGTCCAATCTCCGTAGTTTTGGGGACAGAGCCTTCTCCAGGGCAGCTCCCAGGCTCTGGAACTCCCTCCCCCAACTGATCCGCAATTCCGTATCCCTCACCATCTTCCAGTCCCGCATCAAGACCCATCTCTTCACCTCTGCCTATCCTTAGCCCCATGTCCCCCTCCCTTTTCATCTGTGCATTAATTGCCTCATACTGTGTTTTGTATTGAATTCTGTCTTTACTTTGTGTACTAGTCATGTCTCTACTATTTATTTCATTCCCCTTACATGTATTTCCTCTACCTGCTAAATTTTTGTAAGGTGTCCTTGAGACTCTTGAAAGGCGCCCATAAATAAAATTTATTATTATTATTATTACTTTTTAAGAAAGGAGGGAGAGAGAAAACGGGGAATTATAGAGCAGTTAGCCTTACATCGGTAGTGAGGAAGATGCTGGAGTCGATTATTAAAGATGTTATAGCAGCGCATTTGGAAAGCAGTGACAGGATTGGTCAAAGTCCGCATGGCTTTATGAAGGGAGATCATGCTTGACTAATCCTTGATGCCCTCTATTATCTCGTTAGATCAAACAGGGTTCATACCAGGCCGACAGTCTTCCCACAATACTAGGCGTCACCTTAACATCATCCATTCACCGAGTAGTGAGACCCCGGAGATAGTGGTCTCCCTCGACGCTGAAAAGGCTTTCGACAGGGTCGAGTGGAGGTACCTATATGAGGCGATGGACAGGTTTGGCCTCGGTAACAGTTTTATTCTTTGGGTCAGTCTATTATACTCGTCCCCGGTGGCCTCAGTACAAACGGCACACTGTCGCCCCACTTCCCCCTTCAGAGAGGTACCAGGCAGGGTTGCCCGTTATCACCACTCCTGTTTGCTGTCGCGATAGAACCCTTGGCGGTCTGGTTACGCTCAGAGAAGGGCTTTAAAGGTATTACATGGTTCGACACAACTCATAAAGTCTCATTGTATGCGGATGACCTGTTCCTGTACATCTCAAACCCAGTCAGCTCTCTCCCTGTGATTATGAATATTTTAGAACGGTTTGGCGCGTATTCTGGTTATAAACTTAACTACCAAAAGAGTGAGCTATTACCGATTAACTCATTGGCTAAGCAGCTCCCTCGCTCTTTAACCTCATTCAAATGGGCAGAGGACGGGTTTTGCTGCCTCGGCGTCTTCATCACAACACCCTTATCTGATATGTTCCGCACAAACTTTCTGCCTCTGGTTGAGAAAGCTGAAAGAGATTTTGACCGCTGGTCAGTTTTACCGCTATCCCTCGTGGGCCGGATAAATCTGGTCAAGATGGTCGTCCTACCCAAATTCCTGTATATTTTCCAGCACGTCCCTATACTTATCACTAAATCTTTTTTTGATAAATTAGAAAGGACAATATCTAAATTTTTATGGGGTAGCAAACCGGCTAGAATCCGAAAGGCGATCCTGCAGTCTCCTAAGAGTGACGGCGGTTTGGCACTTCCTGACTTTAGGCGATACTATTGGGCAGCTAACTTGCAAAAAATCCTGTACTGGATGAATGATGATTGCGACCACCTACCGCCCTGGGTACATATGGAAAAGGCGAGTTCACGTCTCCCGTTGCGGTCTGTCCTATGCTCCCAACTCCCCCTTCCTATAACATCTGTGGGTGCAGGCCCAATTGCGTCCCTCTCGTTCAAGATATGGAGTCAACTCAGGAAAAACTTCGGTTTACAAGGCCCTTCCATCTTGACCCCACTGCTTAAAAACCACATCTTTAAACCTTCAAGTACAGACCCCGCATTGAAAACCTGGCATAGCAACGGTATCAGTAGTATCAAAAACCTATACAAGGATGGCATCTTTTCGTCCTTTGCGGAGCTCTCGTCCAACTACAGCCTTCCAAACTCCCACCTTATTCGTTTTTTTCCAGATTAGGGATTTTGTGAAGAAGACATTCCCCCATTTCCCAAATCGCCCCCTGAAACCCTGACCGATACCATCCAAGCTCTAGATCCCAACCGGAAGAAATGCATCTCTGTTTTGTGTAACTTGTTAGGGTCGGTAATATTGAAACCTCATACCTCATTAAAAGCTGCGTGGGAGGGTGAGCTGAATACGAAACTAACAGACCAGCAATGGGACTCTGCCTTGGATTTGATCCATTCTTCCTCCATATGTGCCCGTCATGGCCTAATCCAATGCAAAGTCCTTCACAAATGCAAGATTATCTAGAATTTATCCCGCTGTTAGGGACACCTGCAACAGATGTAATCAATCTCCTGCCAACCATAGCCATATGTTTTGGTCTTGCCCTAAGCTAGCAGCCTTTTGGAGGAGTGCTTTCGACTTGATAAGCAGAGCCTACGGCCAGACTATTCCTCCAAACCCACTGTCAGCCATTTTCGGTACCCCTCCCAACACCAACCTCTCTGTTGCGGTGAAACGGGTCCTAGCTTTTACAACCTTGTTAGCCCGGAGACTGATCTTGCTTAACTGGAGGCTCACCTGTCCCCCGACACACGCCCGCTGGATTAAGGAGGTGCTTTACAATTTAAAGCTTGAAAAATTTAGGTTCTCTCTCAAAGGCTCTACCAAGACATTCCTAGATACATGGAACCCTTTCTTGGAACTTGTTAACTCTCTCAACTTGTCCCCGGACTCGGAAGAGGACTGAGTGCTCTCCACCATTGTTCTGCTCTACTGCAGCTGCTCTCCCCTTCACCCCCCCCCCCCTCCCCACACTTATTTATTTAATTACTTACTTATTTATTGTTATTAGTGACCCCTTTAAAAAAAAAGTTTGTGTGGATGTGTACGTATGTGAGTGTTGTTTGTATCAGTATATCAGTATATCTTTATTGTCATTTCCTGAGTACTCACATACCCAGAGGAAACAAAAAAACGTTGCTCATTCAGTGTGCAGTGCAAATAACAACAAATAACTAGAAATAAAAAACATATATCATGAACAAATTAAATTAAACACTCTACTCTCTACTAAACATCAACAGGCGTTCCGATCGACAGCTGCTGCAGTGTGTCCAGGTTGATGGTTGGTGCGCGATACTTTGGCAGGGGGCTAAGTCCGTTTATCAGTCTTATAGCCTGCGGGAAGAAGCTGAGGAGCATCCTGCTGGTTTTGCAGCTAATGCTCCTGTACCTCTTCCCAGATGGCAGGATGGAGAATATGTGATGCGATGGGTGGTAGGGGTCTTTGATGATGGAGATGGCTCTGTTGATACATCTCTTCCTGTATATGTCCAGCAAGAAAGGGAGTGGAGCACCAATAATCCTGCTGGTGGTCTTCACAATCCTGTCAAGTTGGTGCCGTTCATACGCCTTGCAGCTCCCGAACCAGGAAGTGATGCCGTTGGTTAATGTGCTCTCGATTGTCCCCCTATAAAAAGTTCGTAGATGTGTAGTGGGGAGACCTGCTTTACGTAGTCTTCGGAGAGGGTGTAGTCGCTGCTGGGCTCTCTTGACAGTGCTGTGGTGTTGGTTGTGGACATCAGGTCATCTGACAGGTGGAGTCCTAGGAACTTCACGCTGCTGACCCTTTCCACATCAGCTCCATCGATGTGCAGAGGTGTATGGTGTTGTTTTCCCGCCCTCCTGAAGTCAACCACCATCTCCTTAGTTTTTTCCACGTTGAGAATGAGGTTATGGGATTTGCACCATCCTGTGAGCAGCTCCACCTCCATCCTGTACGTCGACTGATCATTGTCACTGATGAGACCCACCACTGTTGTGTCATCAGCGAACTTGTTGATGAAGTTGTTATTGAGTCTAGCAGTACAGTCGTGTGTAAGCAGACTAAACAGCAGGGAGCTTAGGACACAGCCTTGGGGCGAGCCAGTGCTCACGGCTATGGTTTTTGATGTCCTACTGCCCACCCTGACTGTCTGCTGCCGTTGTGATAGAAAGTTCAGGACCCAGTTACATGTGCCAGCATCAACCCCCAATAGCTCCAACTTCTCCACCAGCTGCTGCGGAATGATTGTGTTAAACGCAGAGCTGAAGTCTATGAAGAGGATCCTGGCATAAGTATTTTTCCGATCAAGGTGTGACAGTACGAGGTTCAGTGTTGTTGAGACTGTGTCCTCTGTGGATCGGTTGGCTCTGTAGGCGAACTGCAGTGGGTCTAGGTTGGCAGGTAGACTCTTTTTGATGTGCTGCATAACCAGTCGCTCAAAACACTTCATTACTATGGGTGTTAGAGCCACTGGTCGAAAGTCATTATGGCAGGCTGGGTTTGGTTTCTTCGGGACAGGGACGATGGTGGCACTCTTAAGACAGTTGGGCACTACTACCTGGCTGAGTGAGATGTTAAAAATGTCTGTGAAGACATCTTTCAGTTGCTCGGCGCAGTCTCTTAAAACGCATCCAGGGATGTTGTCCGGCCCTGCAGCTTTGCGTGGATTGATGCTGGCAAAGGCCTTTTTAACTCCGGCTGCGGACAGCCTAAGCGACTGGTCACTGGGAGATGGCAGTAGTGCACGTGTCTGGGTGCTGTTTTTAACCTCAAACCGTGCGTAGAACTCGTTCAGTTCATCTGGTAGAGAGGGGTCGTTTTGGCTTATCCGCAGCGGGGGAGGGGGGGGCTTGTAGTCAGTGATGGTATGAAATCCCTGCCACAAGCGACGTGTGTCTTTGTCATTTTCGAAGTAGCTATTAAGTTTTTGCCCATACAGCCTCTTCGCTTCCCTGATCCCCCGGGATAGGTTACTCCTTGCCAGTTTGTATGCTGCGTTGTCCCCAGATTTGAATGCAGCATTCCGGATTCTCAGTAGGGAACACACTTCCCCAGTTAGCCAAGGTTTCTGATTGGCACGCCTCCTGACGGTTTTGACCACCGTTACATCATCAATGCATCTATTGATGTATCCGATGACGGATTCTGTGTATTCTTGGAGATTGATGCCACTGTCATCTGTTGCTGCCTCTCTGAAAATGGCCCACTGTGTGGTTTCGAAACAGTCTTGTAGTGTTGCGGTAGCTCCCTGTGGCCATATTCTGACTTCTTTGACCGTTGGCCTGTCCTGTTTCACCCTGGGTCTGTATGCAGGTGTGAGCATAACCGCTAGGTGGTCAGAGTTGCCGATATGGGGGAGGGGGGCTGCTTTATATGCATCTTTAATGTTGGTGTACACCAGATCTAGTTTGTTCTTTCCCCTGGTTGCAATGTTCACATGCTGGTAGAATTTAGGCAGAACAGATGCAAGACTTGCCTGGTTGAAATCCTCAGCTGCCATGAAGAAAGCATCTGGATGTTCCCTCTGCTGCTCACTGATGTTGTTGTAGAGCTCTGTCATAGCATTCTTCACGTCCGCCCTCGGTGGTACATAGACGGCCGTTATGAAGACTGCCGTTAGCTCCCTGGGTAAGTAGAAGGGTCAGCATTTCACAGTCATTAGCTCTACATGGGGTGAGCAGTAAGTGGAAATCACCACAGCATCCTGGCACCATGATCTGTTCACATACACAGCCAGTCCCTCTCCTCTTGCCTTACCAGCTAGCGAAGCTACTCTATCAGCTCTGTATAGCATAAGTCCCTCCAACTGGATCACAGCGTCTGTGATGTTCTGATTCAGCCAGGTCTCCGTTAGGACGTAGACACAGCAGTTCTTCACGCTTCGTTGGGAGGCTCTCCACGCTCTGAGGTAGTCCATCTTGTTGTCGAGGGAGCGGACATTTGCCAACATGACTGTAGGCCCTGCCGGTTTGTGAGGGTTCGCGTTTAGCCTAGCGTAGGCTCCTGCGCGCTTCCCCCGCTTCTGCCCCCTGCTACACCGCTTGCGTTGTTTTCCCACCAGCGTTGTTCCAGGTGCGGGTGCAGCCGCGGTTCTCCATGGGCCTGCGCGACGCAGAAGTCCACCGGGACGCTCCGCAAGGTAATGTTGCAACAAGAAGCCTTGTTGCCGATTTTTTAAAAGGACCTGCCGCTCGTACTTACGCACATACACACCACTCCTCCGACACACACTCTTCATACACACCACTCGTTCCAAAAAACCGCGAAAACACTGAACTTTCACTGGGAGAGGTCGCTGCAAACTCCAGTCCCGCCGCCATCTTGCCCATCCCATGTCCACGTTTGGTTCCGACCTGATTCGGGTGGGTTGAAGGTGGGTAAGGGTAAGGGCTTTGAGGGTCGCTTACATACTGTTGCACAATTATGCCTTGACTGTCACTGTCTGTTATCATTGTATGTATGCAAATTGCTGTGAAATTCAAATAAAAAGATTTAAATCAAGAATAAGGGCGAGGTCATTTAGTGCTGAGATGAGGAAAAACTTTTTATTTAGCAAGAGAGTTGTGAATTTGTGGAATTCTCTGCCTCAGAAGGCAGTGGAGGCCAATTCACTGGATGTTTCCAAGAGAGAGTTAGATATACCGCTTGGGGCTAACGGAATCAAGGGATATGGGGAGAAAGCAGGAACAGGGTAATGATTTTGAATGATCATATTGAATGGTGGTGCCGAACGGCTTCCTCCTGCACCTATTTTCTATGTTTCTATATTTTACTAATGTGTTCTAAGTAGCCTGCGAACCCTGGTATACCTACTTTCTGCAATGTGGTATCAATTAACCTGTTCCTTTCTAAATAACTTGCTAGCCTCTGTGCCACTATGCTAAAGAAAATCTTGCCTTCTACATTTAGGAGACAAATAGCCTAAACTGATTTAACTCTGGAGACTCTTTCTTCTAGGGAATGAACATTCCCCCTGCTCTACGCCAAACCCTTGGTATGACCTGCTTCTACCAAACTATTGGCCAGAGCCTCCGCGAGTATCTAAGCACATCAGGTGCACATTTATGTACCCGGTAAGGGACTCCGAAGAAGCCTATTCATGCCATATTACTGCTCCCACTTCCTTCCACTCTTGTGGCAAAACATCTAACTCTATGTCTCCTAAGGTGGTAACTGGAGGGAAACATTGGCCTGATATTGGGGCCCATGACGCCAGGCCCACTCAGTATTCAAACAACGTAAGGTCTGAAAACACAAGGCCCATTCAGTGTTGGTGTTGCATGATGCCATAGAAAGTAGGCCCAATCTCTATTCAATGTACTCTGGGCCCAATCACATTAGCCGAGGTTACCCTGATAGTGCGCTGAATGGGCCAAATGTAATCAGCTGAGACGAGTCCAGGATACCCAACTAGTGGGATGAGTGGCTTTGTGGCTCTGTGGCCTATTCTTAATTTGGGGGCCGATACTACCTCACTCACCCGCCGTCAAAGGCCCAACCAATGTCTAAGTGAAAGCTGCCCAAGATGGGTAACAGGCAAATCGATCTGAACTCATTCACTATCCGTTGGAGTCATGTGATCCCAGCTAACTCTAGATGCTGGGGATTAATTCTTAATGTCTATCATTGTCTCATCTTGCCCGTTCTAGACTCCATGCCCAGAATCATACCCATGTACTTTGCTGATCTCTGTGCCAGTGTCAGCTGTATCAAGTGCACTCTCATTGCTTTGAAACATTTTTTGGAATATTCGACAATAATATCAGAAGGCATTGTGATATTGCTTAGAGCTTGGTGGAGCAAACAGTTCACCACAACGACCTATTTGTAGAAGATAGCTACTGTATAAGGGGTGGTTGCGAAAAGCGCCTATGTGGTCGCTCTTCTCCTGGAACTTTGGCATAAAATGCATTCAAATATAAGGGGGGTTGCACGTAAGGTCACTGGGTCACAGGGCTTGACGCACGGAGCCGCTCAATTCATCTGGAGGACATCCGTAACTTCCGGTATATTTTATTAATGCAAGAAACGCGTACTTTCCTACCTGTTAAAACCCGCCAAAAACTTGAATTATTGCGCTGTAAAAAATTGTGTAAGTCGGGGTAAGTGTGAGAGACATATACCCAACTTCAGAATTCCAAACGTGAAGCGAAATGAAAGTAAAGAGAAGTGAGAACTGAAGGGACAACAGCAGCTAAAGTGCTTGGTAAACATTGGCCGGGCAGATATCGGAATTGAAAATATTGGGAATTATCGCGTTTGCTCACTGCATTTCATCAACAGTAAGGCATTATTTGTGGTTTTTCCTGATTCCTTTGGTATCTAAAAAGTCTCAGAAGTGATAAATCTGGCTGTAAATTTTGCTTCAGATGTGTTTTCATTTTGTATGTAAAAACCCACTTGAGAACCATGGGCGATTTAAAAATGTTACAGCCAGATTTATCACTTCTGAAACTTTTTAGATGCCAAAGGAATCAAGAAAAAACACAAATAATGCCTTAGTTGATGAAATGCAGTGAGCAAACGGCCAATGTTCGCCAAGCACTCTGGCTGTTGTTGTCCCTTCAGCTCTCGCTTCTATCTACCGTCATTTCTACTCCCATTTGGAATTCTGAAGTAGGCTAAATGTCTCTCAGCTTATCCCAATTTCCATAATTATTTACAGCGCAAAAATTGACATTTTCGGTGGGTTTTAACGGGCCCGCTACGCTTGAAACAATGGTTAGTGCCTACCCGCAGTTCGTCGCTTGTACTCCAGTTTGAGTAGTGTAGCAACAGTACTGGTCATGGGTCGTGACCCGACTGCCGTGAAACCTCCCTATACACGACCTTAACGTCATCGGACACCCGAGCGCGCAATGGTCGCATAATCGAAGTCACTCCTGTCCCTTCTCCGACACCTCGCCCCCGCTTCCTCCGAGAAATCACCTTCCGTAATCTAAAATCCATTGATCCCCACCATCTCTCTGACCTGCTCTCCACCACTCTCCCCCTGGACTCAACCCATATCTCACCTGATGATCTCACAAACCATCTCAACTCCACATTGTCTACCTCCCTCAACACTCTGGCCCCCCTCAAAACAAGAACCGTAACTTTTAACACATCTTCACCCTGGTACACACCTGCACTTCGTAAGCTGAAACAGACTGGTCGCCGACTTGAACGACTCACAAAGAAATCATCTCTCACAGTCCACCATGAAGCTTACAAACTCCACCTCACTGCCTACAAAGATGCCCTCATTGCTGCAAAATCTGCCTACCACTCCTCCATATTCACCGATCCCTGCCTAAACCACAGAACCCTCTTCTCCACAGTGGGCAACCTCCTCAAGCCTCGAGCCAACACTCTCCCTACCTCTACTCCGGTTCTCTGCAACTCATTCCTCCACTTTTTCACTGATAAAATCAGCACCATCTATCAATCTTTATCCCCTGTACCCGACTCCCCAGCATCTACTCCACCACCTACCAAGGCCCCTCCTTTCAACATCTCCACTGACCTCCTTACCCCTCCTCCACACTGTTTCCTCTCCCAGTTTGACCTGGTCACCCCTACTGAAATTTCCAAACTCATCAGCTCTTCCAAACCCACTACCTGCTCCCTCAACCCTCTCCCCACTCCCCTGCTGAAGTCCTGCCTTCCCGTTCTCTGCCCCTACCTCACTAATCTCTTCAACTCCTCATTGTCCCAAGGAATTGTCCCCTCCGCTTTCAAAACTGCTGCTGTCACACCAATCTTAAAGAAACCTGGTCTTGATCCCTCCTCTCTCATTAACTACCGCCCAATCTCAAACCTCCCCTTTCTTTCAAAAACCCTGGAGCGTATCGTTGCGTCACAACTTCATTCCCACCTCCTTGCATATAACCTATTTGAACCCCTCCAATCTGGCTTTCGCCCCCTCCATAGCACAGAAACTGCTCTCCTCAAAGTCCTCAACGACCTCCTCACCTCTGCTGACACTGGTTCCCTCAACATCCTCATCCTCCTCGACCTGAGTGTAGCCTCCGATACAGTGAACCATAACATCCTGCTTACCAGACTTGGGGACCTTGTCATTGAAGGTTCTGCACTCAGCTGGCTCTGTTCCTACCTTTCCAACAGATCCCACTTCATCTCTCTCCACAACCACACCTCTGCTACAGCCACAGTCACTCAAGGCGTTCCCCAAGGCTCCGTACTCGGCCCCTTCCTCTTCATCATCTACATCCTCCCCCTTGGTCAGATACTCCGCCACTTCAACCTGGACTTCCACTGTTACGCCGATGATACCCAGATCTACCTCGGCACCAAATCCTCCCACAACCCCCCCCACCCCCACCCCCCCCCCCCCCCCCCCCCACCCCCTCTCCCATATCAACTCCTGTTTGTCAGCTATAAAAACCTGGATGCAACATAACTTCCTCAAACTCAACATCGATAAAACAGAATTCCTTCTCATAGGCTCCAAATCCACACTCAGCAAAATCAATAACCCCACTCTCACCATCGACGGCACCACTGTCTCCCCATCTCCCCAGGCCCGCAACCTTGGCGTGATCTTTGATTCCACCCTCTCCCTTGAGCCTCACATCCGCCGTGTCATTAAAACCTCCTTCTTTCACCTCCGCAACATCGTCAAAATCAGACCCTCTCTCACACCTCCTGCTGCTGAAAGACTCATCCATGCCTTCATCTCCTCCCGACTGGACTACTGCAACTCACTTCTGCTTGGCATCAGCTCCACCTACATCAACCGACTCCAACTGGTCCAGATCGCAGCCGCCCGACTCATCACCCACACCAAATCCTGGCATCACATCACTCCAGTCCTCAAACAACTTCACTGGCTTCCCATCTCCCACCGGATCACCTACAAAATCCTGGTCCTCACCTACAAAGCCCTCCACCATCTGCCCCCCCCATATCTCACTGACCTCCTCTCCCCCTAACAACCCTCACGGTCCCTCAGATCCACATCAGCCGGTCTCCTCTCCATCCACAAATCCAACCTCCGCAGTTTTGGGGACAGAGCCTTCTCCAGGGCAGCTCCCAGGCTCTGGAACTCCCTCCCCCAACTGATCCGCAATTCCGTGTCCCTCACTATCTTCCAGTCCCGCCTCAAGACCCATCTCTTCACCTCTGCCTATCCTTAGCCCCACGTCCCCCTCCCTTTTCATCTGTGCTTGAATTACCTCATATTGTGTTTTGAATTGAATTCTGTCTTTAATTTGTGTACTAGTCATGTCTCTACTATTTATTTCATTCCGCTTACATGTTTTTCCTCTACTTGCTAAATTTTTGTAAGGTGTCCTTGAGACTCTTGAAAGGCGCCCATAAATAAAATTTATTATTATTATTATTACTACTCGCCAGTGACGATCTGAAAGAAAATATATTGAGGGAAATGGTGGAACACGAAGAAATACGAGAGCGCATTTATCGTAAGGTGCTGGTTCCTTCGAGAAACGAATATAGCAAACCAGGTTAGGCTTTTGTAGTTCCGCTTTTATTTGTGATTTAACAGAAACACATTACAGAGACCTTTTTAAAAGCATAACACGAAGTGGTGAATACAACTGAATTCCACACTGAGACCAGGTACATTGAACATGTGGCTCGAGAGTCAAAGGTTAGCTCTGAATTAAGGAAAGGACAATTGAGCAGAAAAGGAGTTAATAGATATTTGCTCATATGTGCACACGCGTTGGATTGTTGGGTTATGTATTTACACATGCATTTACATTACATTTATTTACAGGCCTTCGGTTAGGCCGCACTTGGAGTAAAGTGTGGAGGTCAGGTGTCCCTTGGAGGGGATAATGTAGAGGCTTTGGAGAAGATGCAGAAGAGGTTTACTAGAATGCTGCAGCCCGGGTTAGAGGATGGCAAACAAGGATTGTTTTATTTGGCGCGTCGGTGGTTGAAGTGGGACACGGTAGAAGTTGTTAGAATAATGACAGGCATAGATAGTGTGTCTGAATGTAACATGAAGATTACGATCTCACACAAACAGCGTTCCCGACTTTCTATACAACGGCATTCAACATGGACACAAATATGGCCCATGCTAAAGCAAAAGAGAATGTATAGAAAAAAAGATAAAAAGAAGAAAAGAAACGTCTACCGTTTGAGAAAATTGACTTATTTTCACATGATATTCAAATTACGATTAAAATATTTTGATACATTAACGCTATACTAAAGGTAACTAGGCAATATCAAACAAGTCAGATAGACAGAATAAACTATTGTTTATGACATTGTCCGCTTCTGATTTAAACATTTCCCTTGGTTACAACGACGTCCATAGACCGGTCAGATAAATGCGCGGTTTTCACCATTCAATCGTCACTTGACCTGTAAAGAGAGGGAGAGAATATGAAAGTGTATTAGCAGTCTGTGACTAAGATGCCAAGACATCCAATGAGTAGGACAATCGCTATTTTGCCGTACTCTTCAATCAGGTGGAAAAGTAAGTGCAATGGACTCACCTTCACCAGAGTTACGGCAGCACCGTAGGAAATGCTCAGGAAGAACAAGATAATGAATGTGGAAGCGGTTGTCCAGATATTGTCTCTGTCTTCCTCATAGTCCTCTAGAGGAACGTTGTCGGCGTAATCTACGCAAAGCAGAACGCGAAGACGTTCACAATATATTCTAATCATTGTATTGTATTTATTATTTACCCAAATAATAGGGATATTAATATTAGGAATATTAATTTCCTATGAGCTGTTTTTACGTTGAGGTGATCATCCAACCTCAACAATTGTATCCACAACCATGGCCACTTGTAGACACAGCTGCTAATAAACAGCCGTTTATGAATAGTTTTGGGGAAAGCAATGTGTATGCATATTTCTGGGATTCATTACTCATTCTATAAACGTCCGCTTCCCATTAATATATTTTACTAACCGGGATGGTATAAAACTTGGAGCTGGTTATTGCTTACAATGTTTTCAGATAACCCTGTATTTGGAGATGGTGACCGGAGCTCGGTGAAGGAACTCACTGAATGCAAACATTGGCTCCCAATAATGTGCCATAATTCCCACATTAGAATCCTGTTGTCTGATGTATCCTGTTTTCGGTTAGGAGATGGAGGATAGGCATTATATTTCTAGTGTAAAATATGGAGCATGAAAGATCTACGGTTATACTTAG